>NW_025726453.1:0-70238 GCF_021461395.2 Schistocerca americana | reverse complement strand
TAGGAGGCCCTGAACGTTACAATTAACTATCATTTTTGCGTCGGATTCGAAAATCTAGACTCACAGGAGAACGACCATAAGGTGTCCGAGGCAGCAATAGACCCTTGGAGACAAGTCGGCTGGAAACCGATGTATTGATTCATGACGCAATTTGGGTGTTCCATCGTCATTAGGAGGCCCTGAACGTTACAATTAACAATCATTTTAGCGTCGGATTCGAAAATCTACTTACAGGAGAAGTTCATACGGTGCTCGAGACAGCAATATACCCCTTGGAGACAAATCGACTGGAGGCCGATGTGTTGAATATCGACGCAATTTGAGTGTTCCATCGTCATTAGGTCGCCCTGAACGTTATAATTAACAATCATTTTAGCGTCGGATTCGAAAATCTACTCACAGGAGAAGTTCATACGGTGCTCGAGACAGCAATATACCCCTTGGAGACAAATCGACTGGAGGCCGATGTATTGAATATCGACGCAATGTAAGTGTTCCATCGTCATTAGGTCGCCCTGAACGTTATAATGAACTATCATTTTTGCGTCGGATTCGAATATCTAGACTTACAAGCCAACGACCATAAGGTGCCCGAGGCAGCAATAGACCCTTGGAGACAAGTCGGCTGGAGGTCGATGTATTGAATCTCGACGCAATATGAGTGTTCCATCGCCAATAGGAGGCCCTGAACGTTACAAGTAACTATCAGTTTTTCGTCGGATTCGAAAATCTAGACTCACAGCAGACGGACCATTTGGAGCCCGAGGCAGCAATATCCCCTTGGAGACTAGTCGGCTGGAGGCCGATGTATTGAATCTCGACGCAATTTGAGTGTTCCATCGTCATTACAAGGCCCTGAACGTTACAATTAAATATCATTTTAGCGTCGGATTCGAAAATCTACTCACAGGAGAAGTTCATACGGTGCTCGAGACAGCAATATACCCCTTGGAGACAAATCGACTGGAGGCCGATGTACTGAATCTCGACACAATTTGAGAGTACTGTCGTCACCAGGAGGCGCTGAACGTTTCTACTCACTGTCATTTTTGCGTCGGATTCGAAAATCTAGACTCACAGGAGAAGGATCATATGGTGCCCGAGACAGCAATATCCCTTTGGAGACAAGTCCGCTGGAGGCCGATGTATTGAATCTCGACGCAATTTGAGTGTTCCATCGGCATTAGGAGGCCCTGAACGTTACAGTTAACTATCATTTTAGCGTCGGATTCGAAAATCTAGACTCACAGCAGACGGACCATTTGGTGCCCGAGGCAGCAATATCCCCTTGGACACAAGTCGGCTGGAGGCCGATGTATTGAATCTCGACGCAATTTGAGAGTTCTATCGTCATCAGGAGTAGCTGAACGTTACTATTCACTATCATTTTTGCGTCGGATTCGAAAATCTAGACTCACAGGAAAAGGATCATATGGTGCCCGAGACAGCAATATCCCCTTGGAGACAAGTCCGCTGTAGGCCGATGTATTGAATCTCGACGCAATTTGAGTGTTCCATCGTCATTAGCAGGCCCTGAACGTTACCGTTAACTATAATTTTTGCGTCGGATTCGAAAATCTAGACTTACAAGAGAACGACCATAAGGTGCCCGAGGCAGCATTAGACCCTTGGAGACAAGTCGGATGGAGGACGATGTATTAAATCTCGACGCTATTTGAGTGTTCCATCGCCAATAGGAGGCCCTGAACGTTACAATTAACTATCATTTTTGCGTCGGATTCGAAAATCTAGACTCACTGGAGAAGGATCAGATGGTGCCCGAGACTGCAATATCCCCTTGGAGACAAGTCGGCTGGAGGCCGATGTATTGAATCTCGACGCAATTTGAGTGTTCCATCGACATTACAAGGCCCTGAACGTTACAATTAACTATCATTTTAGCGTCGGATTCGAAAATCTACTCACAGGAGAAGTTCATACGGTGCTCGAGGCAGCAATATACCCCTTGGAGACAAATCGACTGGAGGCCGATGTATTGAATATCGGCGCAATTTGAGTAATCCATCGTCATTAGCAGGCCCTGAACGTTAAATTAACTATCATTTTTGCGTCGGATTCAAAAATTTAGACTTACAAGAGAACGACCATAAAGTGCCCCAGGCAGCATTAGACCCTTGGAGACAAGTCGGCTGGAGGACGATGTATTGAATCTCGACGCAATTTGAGTGTCCCATCGTCATTACAACGCCCTAAACGTTACAATTAACTGTCATTTTTACGTCGGATTCGATAATCTAAACTCACAGGAGGACGACCATAAGGTGCACGAGGCAGCAACAGACCCTTGGAGACAAGTCGGCTGGATGCCGATGTATTGAATCTCGACGCAATTTGAGTGTTCCATCGTCATTAGCAGGCCCTGAACGTTACAGTTAACTATAATTTTTGCGTCGGATTCGAAAATCTTGACTTACAAGAGAACGACCATAAGGTGCCCGAGGCAGCATTAGACACTTGGAGACAAGTCGGATGGAGGACGATGTATTGGATCGCGACGCAATTTGAGTGTTCCATCGTCATTAGGAGGCCCTGAATGTTACAAATTACTATCAGTTTTTCGTCGGATTCGAAAATCTAGACTCACAGCAGACGGACTATTTGATGCCCGAGGCAGCAATATCCCCTTGGAGACAAATCGGCTGGAGGACGATGTATTGAATCTCGACGCAATGTGAGTCTCCTATTGTCATTAGGAGGCGCTGAACGTTACAATTCACTATCATTTTTGCGTCGGATTCGAAAATCTAGACTCACAGGAGAAGGATCATATTGTGCCCGAGACAGCAATATCCCCTAGGAGACAAGTCGGCTGGAGGCCGATGTATTGAATCTCGACGCAATTTGAGTGTTCCATCGTCATTACAAGGCCCTGAACGTTACAATTAACTATCATTTTAGCGTCGGATTCGAAAATCTACTCACAGGAGAAGTTCATACGGTGCTCGAGACAGCAATATACCCCTTGAAGACAAATCGACTGGAGGCCGATGTATTGAATATCGGCGCAATTTGAGTAATCCATCGTCATTAGCAGGCCCTGAACGTTACAATTAATTATCATTTTTGCGTCGGATTCAAAAATCTAGACTTACAAGAGAACGACCATAAAGTGCCCGAGGCAGCATTAGACCCTTGGAGACAAGTCGGCCGGAGGACGATGTATTGAATCTCGACGCAATTTGAGTGTCCCATCGTCATTACAAGGCCCTAAACGTTACAATTAACTATCATTTTTACGTCGGATTCGATAATCTAAACTCACAGGAGAACGACCATAAGGTGCACGAGGCAGCAACAGACCCTTGGAGACAAGTCGGCTGGATGCCGATGTATTGAATCTCGACGCAATTTGAGTGTTCCATCGTCATTAGCAGGCCCTGAACGTTACAGTTAACTATAATTTTTGCGTCGGATTCGAAAATCTAGACTTACAAGAGAACGACCATAAGGTGCCCGAGGCAGCATTAGACACTTGGAGACAAGTCGGATGGAGGACGATGTATTGGATCGCGACGCAATTTGAGTGTTCCATCGTCATTAGGAGGCCCTGAATGTTACAAATTACTATCAGTTTTTCGTCGGATTCGAAAATCTAGACTCACAGCAGACGGACTATTTGGTGCCCGAGGCAGCAATATCCCCTTGGAGACAAATCGGCTGGAGGACGATGTATTGAATCTCGACGCAATTTGAGTCTCCTATTGTCATTAGGTGGCGCTGAACGTTACAATTCACTATCATTTTTGCGTCGGATTCGAAAATCTAGACTCACAGGAGAAGGATCATATTGTGCCCGAGACAGCAATATCCCCTAGGAGACAAGTCGGCTGGAGGCCGATGTATTGAATCTCGACGCTATTTGAGTGTTCCATCGTCATTAGGAGGCCCTGAACGTTACAATTAACTATCAGTTTCGCGTCGGATTCGGAAATCTAGACTCACAGGAGACGGACCACATTGAGCCCGAGGCAGCAATATACCCTTGGAGACAAGTCGGCTGGAGGCCGATGTATTGAATCTCGACGCAATTTGAGTGTTCCATCGTCTTTGGGAGGCTCTAAACGTTACAATTAACTATCATTTTTGCGTCGGATTCGATAATCTAAACTCACAGGAGAAGGACAATAAGGTGCCCGAGGCAGCAACAGACCCTTGGAGACAAGTCGGCTGGAGGCCGATATATTGAATCTCGACGCAATTTGAGTGTTCCATCGTCATTACAAGGCCCTGAACGTTACAATTAAATATCATTTTAGCGTCGGATTCGAAAATCTACTCACAGGAGAAGTTCATACGGTGCTCGAGACAGCAATATACCCCTTGGAGACAACTCGACTGGAGGCCGATGTATTGAATCTCGACACAATTTGAGAGTTCTGTCGTCATCAGGAGGCGCTGAACGTTACTACTCACTATCATTTTTGCGTCGGATTCGAAAATCTAGACTCACAGGAGAAGGATCATATGGTGCCCGAGACAGCAATATCCCTTTGGAGACAAGTCCGCTGGAAGCCGATGTATTGAATCTCGACGCAATTTGAGTGTTCCATCGGCATTAGGAGGCCCTGAACGTTACAGTTAACTATCATTTTAGCGTCGGATTCGAAAATCTAGACTCACAGCAGACGGACCATTTGGTGCCCGAGGCAGCAATATCCCCTTGGAGACAAATCGGCTGGAGGACGATGTATTGAATCTCGACGCAATTTGAGTCTTCTATCGTCATTAGGAGGCCCTGAACGTTACAATTAAATATCATTTTTGCGTCGGATTCGTTAATCTAAACTCACAGGAGAACGACCATAAGGTGCCCGAGACAGCAATATCCCCTTGCAGACAAGTCGGCTGGAGGCCGATGTATTGAATCTCGACGCAATTTGAGAGTTCTATCGTCATCAGGAGTAGCTGAACGTTACTATTCACTATCATTTTTGCGTCGGATTCGAAAATCTAGCCTCACAGGAAAAGGATCATATGGTGCCCGAGACAGCAATATCCCCTTGGAGACAAGTCCGCTGTAGGCCGATGTATTGAATCTCGACGCAATTTGAGTCTTCCATCGTCATTAGAAGGCCCTGAACGTTACAATTAACTATCATTTTTGCGTCGGATTCGAAAATCTAGACTCACAGGAGAACGACCATAAGGTGCCCGATGCAGCAATATCCCCTTGGAGACAAATCAGCTGGAGGACGATGTATTGAATCTCGACGCAATTTGAGAGTTCTATCGTCATTAGAAGGCCCTGAACGTTACAATTAACTATCATTTTTGCGTCGGATTCGATAATCTAAACTCACAGGAGAACAACCATAAGGTGCCCGAGGCAGCAATAGACCCTTGGAGACAAGTCGGCTGGAGGCCGATGTATTGAATCTCGACGCAATTTGAGTGTTCCATCGTCATTAGCAGGCCCTGAACGTTACAGTTAAGTATAATTTTTGCGTCGGATTCGAAAATCTAGATTTACAAGAGAACGACCATAAGGTGCCCGAGGCAGCATTACACCCTTGGAGACAAGTCGGCTGGAGGCAGATGATTTGAATCTCGACGCAATTTGAGTGTTCCATCGTCATTACAAGGCCCTGAACGTTATAATTAACTATCATTCTAGCGTCGGATTCGAAAATCTACTCACAGGAGAAGTTCATACGGTCCTCGAGACAGCAATATACCCCTTGGAGACAAACCGACTGGAGGACGATGTATTGAATATCGACGCAATTTGAGTGTTCCATAGTCATTAGGAGGCCCTAAACGTTACAATTAACTATCATTTTTGCGTTGGATTCCATAATCTAAACTCACAGGAGAACGACCATAAGGTGCCCGAGGCAGCAACAGACCCTTGGAGACAAGTCGGCTGGAGGCCGATGTATTGAATCTCGACGCAATTTGAGTGTTCCATCGGCATTAGGAGGCCCTGAACGTTACAATTAACTATCATTTTTGCGTCGGATTCGCTAATCTAAACTCACAGGAGAACGACCATAAGGTGCCCGAAGCAGCAACGGACCCTTGTTGACAAGTCGGCTGGAGGCCGATGTATTGAATCTCGACGCAATTTGAGTGTTCCATCGGCATTAGGAGGCCCTGAACGTTACAGTTAACTATCATTTTAGCGTCGGATTCGAAAATCTACACACAGGAGAAGTTCATACGGTGCTCGAGACAGCAATATACCCCTTGGAGACAAATCGACTGGAGGCCGATGTATTAAATATCGACGCAATTTGAGTGTTCCATCGTCATTAGGTCGCCCTGAACGTTACAATTAACTATCATTTTTGCGTCGGATTCGAAAATCTAGACTCACAGGAGAAGGATCATATGGTGCCCGAGACAGCAATATCCCTTTGGAGACAAGTCCGCTGGAGGCCGATGTATTGAATCTCGACGCAATTTGAGTGTTCCATCATCATTAGGAGGCCCTGAACGTTACAGTTAACTATCCTTTTTGCGTCGGATTCGAAAATCTAAACTCACAGCAGGCGGACCATTTGGTGCCCGAGGCAGCAATATCCCCTTGGAGACAAATCGGCTGGAGGACGATGTATTGAATCTCGACGCAATTTCAGTCTTCTATCGACATTAGGAGGCCCTGAACGTTACAATTAACTATCATTTTTGCGTCGGATTCGATAATCTAAACTCACAGGAGAACGACCATAAGGTGCCCGAGACAGCAATATCCCCTTGGAGACAAGTCGGCTGGAGGCCGATGTATTGAATCTCGACGCAATTTGAGAGTTCCATCGGCATTAGGAGGCCCTGAACGTTACAGTTAACTATCATTTTAGCGTCGGATTCGAAAATCTAGACTCACAGCAGACGGACCATTTGGTGCCCGAGGCAACAATATCCCCTTGGAGACAAATCGGCTGGAGGACGATGTATTGAATCTCGACGCAATTTGAGTCTCCTATTGTCATTAGGAGGCGCTGAACGTAACAATTCACTATCATTTTTGCGTCGGATTCGAAAATCTAGACTCACAGGAGAGGGATCATATTGTGCCCGAGACAGCAATATCCCCTAGGAGACAAGTCGGCTGGAGGCCGATGTATTGAATCTCGACGCTATTTGAGTGTTCCATCGTCATTAGGAGGCCCTGAACGTTACAATTAACTATCAGTTTCGCGTCGGATTCGGAAATCTAGACTCACAGGAGACGGACCACATTGAGCCCGAGGCAGCAATATCCCCTTGGAGACAAGTCGGCTGGAGGCCGATGTATTGAATCTCGACGCTATTTGAGTGTTCCATCGTCATTAGGAGGCTCTAAACGTTACAATTAACTATCATTTTTGCGTCGGATTCGAAAATCTAGACTCACAGGAGAACGACCATAAAATGCCTGATGCAGCAATATCCCCTTGGAGACAAATCAGCTGGAGGACGATGTATTGAATCTCGACGCAATTTGAGAGTTCTATCGTCATTAGAAGGCCCTGAACGTTACAATTAACTATCATTTTTGCGTCGGATTCGATAATCTAAACTCACAGGAGAACAACCATAAGGTGCCCGAGGCAGCAATAGACCCTTGGAGACAAGTCGGCTGGAGGACGATGTATTGAATCTCGACGCAATTTGAGTGTTCCATCGTCATTAGAAGGCCCTGAACGTTACAATTAACTATCATTTTAGCGTCGGATTCGAAAATCTACTTACAGGAGGAGTTCATACGGTGCTCGAGACAGCAATATACCCCTTGGAGACAAATCGACTGGAGGCCGATGTATTGAATCTCGACGCAATTTGAGTGTTCCATCGTCATTAGGAGGCCCTGAACGTTACAGTTAAATATAATTTTTGCGTCGGATTCGAAAATCTAGACTTACAACAGAACGACCATAAGGTGCCCGAGGCAGCATTACACCCTTGGAGACAAGTCGGCTGGAGGACGATGTATTGGATCGCGACGCAATTTGAGTGTTCCATCGTCATTAGGAGGCCCTGAATGTTACAAATTACTATCAGTTTTTCGTCGGATTCGAAAATCTAGACTCACAGCAGACGGACCATTTGGTGCCCGAGGCAGCAATATCCCCTTGGAGACAAATCGGCTGGAGGACGATGTATTGAATCTCGACGAAATTTGAGTCTCCTATTGTCATTAGGAGGCGCTGAACGTTACAATTCACTATCATTTTTGCGTCGGATTCGAAAATCTAGACTCACAGGAGAAGGATCATATTGTGCCCGAGACAGCAATATCCCCTAGGAGACAAGTCGGCTGGAGGCCGATGTATTGAATCTCGACGCTATTTGAGTGTTCCATCGTCATTAGGAGGCCCTGAACGTTACAATTAACTATCAGTTTCGCGACGGATTCGAAAATCTAGACTCACAGGAGACGGACCACATTGGGCCCGAGGCAGCAATATCCCCTTGGAGACAAGTCGGCTGGAGGCCGATGTATTGAATCTCGACGCAATTTGAGGGTTCCATCGTCATTAGGAGGCTCTAAACGTTACAATTAACTATCATTTTAGCGTCGGATTCGATAATCTAAACTCACAGGAGAACGACCATAATGTGCCCGAGGCAGCAACAGACTCTTGGAGACAAGTCGGCTGGAGACCGATGTATTGAATCTCGACGCAATTTGAGTGTTCCATCGTCATTAGAAGGCCCTGAACGTTACAATTAACTATCATTTTAGCGTCGGATTCGAAAATCTACTCACAGGAGGAGTTCATACGGTGCTCGAGACAGCAATATACCCCTTGGAGACAAATCGACTGGAGGCCGATGTATTGAATCTCGACACAATTTGAGAGTTCTGTCGTCATCAGGAGGCGCTGAACGTTACTACTCACTATCATTTTTGCGTCGGATTCGAAAATCTAGACTCACAGGAGAAGGATCATATGGTGCCCGAGACAGCAATATCCCTTTGGAGACAAGTCCGCTGGAGGCCGATGTATTGAATCTCGACGCAATTTGAGTGTTCCATCATCATTAGGAGGCCCTGAACGTTACAGTTAACTATCCTTTTTGCGTCGGATTCGAAAATCTAGACTCACAGCAGACGGACCATTTGGTGCCCGAGGCAGCAATATCCCCTTGGAGACAAATCGGCTGGAGGACGATGTATTGAATCTCGACGCAATGTGAGTCTTCTATCGTCATTAGGAGGCCCTGAACGTTACAATTAACTATCATTTTTGCGTCGGATTCGATAATCTAAACTCACAGGAGAACGACCATAAGGTGCCCGAGACAGCAATATCCCCTTGGAGACAAGTCGGCTGGAGGCCGATGTATTGAATCTCGACGCAATTTGAGAGTTCTATCGTCATCAGGAGGCGCTGAACGTTACTGTTCACTATCATTTTTGCGTCGGATTCGAAAATCTAGACACACAGGAAAAGGATCATATGGTGCCCGAGACAGCAATATCCCCTTGGAGACAAGTCCGCTGTAGGCCGATGTATTGAATCTCGACGCAATTTGAGTCTTCCATCGTCATTAGAAGGCCCTGAACGTTACAATTAACTATCATTTTTGCGTCGGATTCGAAAATCTAGACTCACAGGAGAACGACCATAAGGTGCCCGAGGCAGCAATACCCCTTGGAGACAAATCAGCTGGAGGACGATGTATTGAATCTCGACGCAATTTGAGAGTTCTATCGTCATTAGAAGGCCCTGAACGTTACAATTAACTATCATTTTTGCGTCGGATTCGATAATCTAAACTCACAGGAGAACGACCATAAGGTGCCCGAGGCAGCAATAGACCCTTGGAGACAAGTCGGCTGGAGGACGATGTATTGAATCTCGACGCAATTTGAGTGTTCCATCGTCATTAGAAGGCCCTGAACGTTACAATTAACTATCATTTTTGCGTCGGATTCGATAATCTAAACTCACAGGAGTACGACCATAAGGTGCCCGAGGCAGCAACAGACCCTTGGAGACAAGGCGGCTGTAGGCCGATGTATCGAATCTCGACTCAATTTGAGTGTTCCATCGTCATTACAAGGCCCTGGACGTTACAATTAACTATCATTTTAGCGTCGGATTCGAAAATCTACTCACAGGAGAAGTTCATACGGTGCTCGAGACAGCAATATACCCCTTGGACACAAATCGACTGGAGGCCGATGTATTGAATATCGACGCAATTTGTGTGTTCCATCGTCATTAGGAGGCCCTAAACGTTATAATTAACTATCATTTTTGCGTCGGATTCGATAATCTAAACTCACAGGAGAACGACCATAAGGTGCCCGAGGCAGCAACAGACCCTTGGAGACAAGTCGGCTGGAGGCCGATGTATTGAATCTCGACGCAATTTGAGTGTTCCATCGTCATTACATGGCCCTGAACGTTACTATTAACTATCATTTTATCGTCGGATTCGAAAATCTACTCACAGGAGAAGTTCATACGGTGCTCGAGACAGCAATATACCCCTTGGAAACAAATCGACTGGAGGCCGATGTAATGAATATCGACGCAATTTGAGTATTCCATCGTCATTAGGAGGCCCTAAACGTTACAATTAACTATCATTTTTGCGTCGGATTCGATAATCTAAACTCACAGGAGAACGACCATAAGGTGCCCGTGGCAGCAACAGACCCTTGGAGACAAGTCGGCTGGAGGCCGATGTATTGAATCTCGACGCAATTTGAGTGTTCCATCGCCAATAGGAGGCCCTGAACGTTACAATTAATTATCATTTTAGCGTCGGATTCGAAAATCTACTCACAGGAGAAGTTCATACGGTGCTCGAGGCAGCAATATACCCCTTGGACACAAATCGACTCTAGGCCGATGTATTGAATATCGACGCAATTTGTGTGTTCCATCGTCATTAGGAGGCCCTAAACGTTATAATTAACTATCATTTTTGCGTCGGATTCGATAATCTAAACTCACAGGAGAACGACCATAAGGTGCCCGAGGCAGCTTTAGACCCTTGGAGACAAGTCGGCTGGAGGACGATGTATTGAATCTCGACGCAATTTGAGTGTTCCATAGTCATTACAAGGTCCTGAACGTTACAATTAATCATCATTTTAGCGTCGGATTCGAAAATCTACTCACAGGAGAAGTTCATACGGTGCTCGAGACAGCAATATACCCCTTGGAGACAAATCGACTGGAGGCCGATGTATTGAAATCGACGCAATTTGAGTGCTCCATCGTCATTAGCAGGCCCTGAACGTTACAATTAACTATCATTTTTGCGTCGGATTCGAAAATCTAGACTTACAAGAGAACGACCATAAGGTGCCGACGCAGCATTAGACCCTTGGAGACAAGACGGCTGGAGGACGATGTATTGAATCTCGACGCAATTTGAGTGTCCCATCGTCATTACAAGGCAGTAAACGTTACAATTAACAATTATTTTTGCGTCGGATTCCATAATCTAAACTCACAGGAGAACGTCCATAAGGTGGCCGAGGCAGCAACAGACCCTTGGAGACAAGTCGGCTGGAGGCCGATGTATTGAATCTCGACGCAATTTGAGTGTTCCATCGTCATTAGGAGGCCCTAAACGTTACAATTAACTATCATTTTTGCTTAGGATTCGATAATCTAAACTCACAGGAGAACGACCATAAGGTGCCCCAGGCAGCAACAGACCCTTGGAGACAAGTCGGCTGGAGACCTGATGTATTGAATCTCGACGCAATTTGAGTGTTCCATCGTCATTACAAAGCCCTGAACGTTACAATTAACTATCATTTTAGCGTCGGATTCGAAAATCTACTCACAGGAGAAGTTCATACGGTGCTCGAGACAGCAATATACCCCTTGGAGACAAATCGACTGGAGGCCGATGTGTTGAATATCGACGCAATTTGAGTGTTCCATCAATGACGATGGAACACTCAAACGTTACAATTAACTATCATTTTTGCGTCGGATTCGATAATCTAAACTCACAGGAGAACGACCATAAGGTGCCCGAGGCAGCATTAGACGCTTGGAGAGAAGTCGGCTGGAGGTCGATGTATTGAATCTCGACGCAATTTGAGTGTTCCATCGCCAATAGGAGGCCCTGAACGTTACAAGTAACTATCAGTTTTTCGTCGGATTCGAAAATCTAGACTCACAGCAGACGGACCATTTGGTGCCCGAGGCAGCAATGTCCCCTTGGAGACAAATCGGTTGGAGGACGATGTATTGAATCTCGACGCAATTTGAGTCTTCTACCGTCATTAGGAGGCGCTGAACGTTACAATTCACTATCATTTTTGCGTCGGATTCGAAAATATAGACTCACAGGAGAAGGATCATATTGTGCCCGAGACAGCAATATCCCCATGGAGACAAGTCGGCTGGAGGACGATGTATTGAATCTCGACGCAATTTGAGTGTTCCATCGTCTTTAGCAGTCCCTGAAAGTTACAATTAGCTATCATTTATGCGTCGGATTCGATAATCTAAACTCACAGGTGAACGACCATAAGGTGCCCGAGGCAGCAATAGACCCTTGGAGACAAGTCGGCTGGAAACCGATGTATTGATTCTTGACGCAATTTGAGTGTTCCATCGTCATTAGGAGGCCCTGAACGTTCCAATTAACAATCATTTTAGCGTCGGATTCGAAAATCTACTCACAGGAGAAGTTCATACGGTGCTCGAGACAGCAATATACCCCTTGGAGACAAATCGACTGGAGGACGATGTATTGAATCTCGACGCAATTTCAGTCTCCTATTGTCATTAGGAGGCGCTGAACGTTACAATTCACTATCATTTTTGCGTCGGATTCGAAAATCTTGACTCACAGGAGAAGGATCATATTGTGCCCGAGACAGCAATATCCCCTAGGAGACAAGTCGGCTGGAGGCCGATGTATTGAATCTCGACGCAATTTGAGTGTTCCATCGTCATTAGGAGGCCCTGAACGTTACAATTAACTATCAGTTTCGCGTCGGACTCGAAAATCTAGACTCACAGGAGACGGACCACATGGAACACGAGGCAGCAATATCACCTTGGAGACAAGTCGGCTGAAGGCCGATGTATTGAATCTCGACGCAATTTGAGTGTTCCATCGTCATTAGGAGGCCCTAAACGTTACAATTAACTATCATTTTTGCGTCGGATTCGATAATCTAAACTCACAGGAGAACGAACATAAGCTGCCCGAGGCAGCAACACACCCTTGGAGACAAGTCGGCTGGAGACCGATGTATTGAATCTCGACGCAATTTGAGAGTTCTATCGTCATCAGGAGGCGCTGAACGTTACTATTCACTATCATTTTTGCGTCGGATTCGAAATTCTAGACTCACAGGAAAAGTATCATATGGTGCCCGAGACAGCCATATCCCCTTGGAGACAAGTCCGCTGGAGGCCGATGTATTGAATCTCGACGAAATTTGAGTCTTCCATCGCCATTAGAAGGCCCTGAACGTTACAATTAACTATCATTTTTGCGTCGGATTCGAAAATCTAGACTCACAGGAGAACGACCATAAGGTGCCCGAGACTGCAATATCCCCTTGGAGACAAGTCGGCTGGAGGCCGATGTTTTGAATCTCGACGCAATTTGAGTGTTCGATCGGCATTAGGAGACCCTGAACGTTACAATTAACTATCAGTTTCGCGTCGGGTTCGAAAATCTAGACTCACAGCAGAACGATCACAAGGTGCCCGAGGCAGCTATTGACCCTTGGAGATAAGTCGTTTGGAGGACGATGTATAGGATCGCGACGCAAAATGAGTGTTCCATCGTCATTAGGAGGCCCTAAACGTTACAATTAACTATCATTTTTGCGTTGGATTCGATAATCTAAACTCACAGGAGAACGACCATAAGGTGCCCGAGGCAGCATTAGACCCTTGGAGACAAGTCGGCTGGAGGCCGATGTATTGAATCTCGACGCAATTTGAGAGTTCCATCGTCAGTAGGAGGCCCTGAACGTTACAATTAACTATCATTTTTGCGTCGGATTCGAAAATCTAGACTTACAAGAGAACGACTATAAGGTGCCCGAGGCAGCATTAGACCCTTGGAGACAAGTCGGCTGGAGGTCGATGTATTGAATCTCGACGCAATTTGAGAGTTCCATCGTCATTAGAAGGCCCTGAACGTTACAATTAACTATCATTTTTGCGTCGGATTCAATAATCTAAACTCACAGGAGAACGACCATTTGGTGCCCGAGGCAGCAATAGACCCTTGGTGACAAGTCGGCTGGAGGCTGATGTATTGAATCTCGACGCAATTTGAGTGTTCCATCGCCAATAGGTGGCCCTGAACGTTACAATTAACTATGAGTTTTGCGTCGCATTCGAAAACGTAGAATCACCGGAGACGCACCATGGTGTGCCCGAGGTAGCGATATACCCTTCGAGACAAGTCGGCTGGAGGCCGATGTAATGAATCTCGACGCAATTTGAGTGTTCCATCGTCATTAGAAGGCCCTGAACGTTACAATTAACAATCATTTTAGCGTCGGATTCGAAAATCTAGACTCACAGGAGAAGTTCATACGGTGCTAGAGGCAGCAATAGACCCTTGGAGACAATCGGCTGGAAACCGATGTATTGAATCTCGACGCAATTTGAGTGTTCCATCGTCATTAGGAGGCCCTGAACGTGACAATTAACTATCATTTTTGCGTCGGATTCGAAAATCTAGACTCACAGGAGAACGACCATAAGATGCCCGTGGCAGCAATATCCCCTTGGAGACAAGTCGGCTGGAGTTCGATGTATTGAATCTCGACGCAATTTGAGTGTTCCATCGCCAATAGGAGGCCCTGAACGTTACAATTAACTATCATCTTTGCGTCGGATTCGAAAATCAAGACTCACAGGAGAACGACCATAAGGTGCCCGAGGCAGCAATAGACCCTTGGAGACAAGTCGGCTGGAGGCCGATGTATTGAATCTCGACGCAATTTGAGTGATCCATCGTCATTAGGAGGCCCTGAATGTTACAATTAACTATCATTTTTGAGTCGGATTCGAAAATTTCGACTCACAGGAGAAGGATCATATGGTGCCCGAGGCAGCAATAGACCCTTGGAGACAAGTCGGCTGGAGGACGATGTATTGAATCTCGACGCAATTTGAGAGGTCCATCGTCATTAGAAGGCCCTGAACGTTACAATTAACTATCATTTTTGCGTCGGATTCGATAATCTAGACTTACAAGAGAACGACTATAAGGTGCCCGAGGCAGCAATAGACCCTTGGAGACAAGTCGGCTGGAGGCCGATGTATTGAATCTCGACGCAATTTGAGTGTTCCAACGCCAATAGGTGGCCCTGAACGTTACAATTAACTATGAGTTTTACGTTCCATTCGAAAACGTAGAATCACCGGAGACGGACCATGGTGTGCCCGAGGTAGCGATATCCCCTTCGAGACAAGTCGGCTGGAGGCCGATGTATTGAATCTCGACGCAATTTGAGTGTTCCATCGTCATTAGAAGGCCCTGAACGTTACAATTAACAATCATTTTAGCGTCGGATTCGAAAATCTAGACTCACAGGAGAAGTTCATACGGTGCTCGAGGCAGCAATAGACCCTTGGAGACAATCGGCTGGAAACCGATGTATTGAATCTCGACGCAATTTGAGTGTTCCATCGTCATTAGGAGGCCCTGAACGTGACAATTAACTATCATTTTTGCGTCGGATTCGAAAATCTAGACTCACAGGAGAACTACCATAAGATGCCCGAGGCAGCAATCTCCCCTTGTAGACAAATCGGCTGGAGTTCGATGTATTGAATCTCGACGCAATTTGAGTGTTCCATCTCCAATAGGAGGCCCTGAACGTTACAATTAACTATCATTTTTGCTTCGGATTCGATAATCTAAACTCACAGGAGAACGACCATAAGGTGCCCGAGGCAGCAATAGACCCTTGGAGACAAGTCGGCTGGAGGACGATGTATTGGATCGCGACGCAATTTGAGTGTTCCATCGTCATTAGGAGGCCCTGAATGTTACAATTAACTATCAGTTTTGCGTCGGATTCGAAAATCTAGACTCACAGGAGAACGACCATAAGGTGCCCGAGGCAGCAATAGACCCTTGGAGACAAGTCGGCTGGAAACCGATGTATTGATTCTTGACGCAATTTGAGTGTTCCATCGTCATTAGGAGGCCCTGAACGTTACAATTCACTGTCATTTTTGCGTCGGATTCGAAAATCTAGACTCACAGGAGAAGGACCATGCGGTGCCAGAGGCAGCGATGTCCCCTTGGAGACAAGTCGGCTGGAGGCCGAAGTATTGAATCTCGACGCAATTTGAGTCTTCTATCGTCATTAGGAGGCGCTGAACGTTACAATTCACTATCATTTTTGCGTCGGATTCGAAAATCTAGACTCACAGGAGAAGAATCATATTGTGCCCGAGACAGCAATATCCCCTTGCAGACAAGTCGGCTGGAGGCCGGTGTATTGAATCTCGACGCAATTTTCCATCGCCATTAGGAGGCCCTGAACGTTACAATTAACTATCAGATTCGCGTCGGATTCGAAAATCTAGACTCACAGGAGAAGGATCATATGGTGCCCGAGACAGCAATATCCCCTTGGAGACAAGTCGGCTGGAGGCCGATGTATTGAATCTCGACGCAATTTGAGAGTTCTATCGTCATCAGAAGGCGCTGAACGTTACTATTCACTATTATTTTTGCGTCGGATTCGAAAATCTAGACTCACAGGAGAAGGATCATATGGTGCCCGAGACAGCAATATCCCCTTGGAGACAAGTCGGCTGGAGGCCGATGTATTGAATCTCGACGCAATTTGAGAGTTCTATCGTCATCAGAAGGCGCTGAACGTTACTATTCACTATTATTTTTGCGTCGGATTCGAAAATCTAGACTCACAGGAGAACGACCATAAGGTGCCCGAGACTGCAATATCCCCTTGGATACAAGTCGACTGGAGGCCGATGTATTGAATATCGACGCAATTTGAGTGTTGCATCGTCATTAGGTCGCCCTGAACGTTACAATTAACTATCATTTTTGCGTCGGATTCGATAATCTAAACTCACAGGAGAACGACCATAAGGTGCCCGAGGCAGCAACAGACCCTTGGAGACAAGTCGGCTGGAGGCCGATGTATTGAATCTCGACGCAATTTGAGTGTTGCATCGTCATTACAAGGCCCTGAACGTTACAATTAACAATCATTTTTGCGTCGGATTCGAAAATCTAGACTCACAGGAGAACGACCATAAGGTGCCCGAGGCAGCAATAGACCCTTGGAGACAAGTCGGCTGGAGGCCGATGTATTGAATCTCGACGCAATTTGAGTGTTCCATCAACATTAGGAGGCCCTGAACGTTACAGTTAACTACCATTTTAGCGTCGGATTCGAAAATCTAGACTCACAGCAGAAGGATCATATGGTGCCCGAGACAGCAATATCCCCTTGGAGACAAGTCGGCTGGAGGCCGATGTATTGAATCTCGACGCAATTTGAGAGTTCTATCGTCATCAGAAGGCGCTGACCGTACTATTCACTATTATTTTTGCGTCGGATTCGAAAATCTAGACTTACAGGAGAAGGATCATATGGTGCCCGAGACAGCAATACCCCCTTGGAGACAGGTCCGCTGGAGGCCGATGTATTGAATCTCGACGCAATTTGAGTGTTCCATCGTCATTAGAAGGCCCTGAACGTTACAATTAACTATCAGTTTTGCGTCGGATTCGAAAATCTAGACTCACAGGAGAACGACCATAAGGTGCCCGAGGCAGCAATAGACCCTTGGAGACAAGTCGGCTGGAGGACGATGTATTGAATCTCGACGCAATTTGAGTGTTCCATCGGCATTAGGAGGCCCTGAACGTTACAATTACCTATCATTTTTGCGTCGGACTCGAAAATCTAGACTTACAAGAGAACGACCATAAGGTGCCCGAGGCAGCATTAGACCCTTGGAGACAAGTCGGCTGGAGGACGATGTATTGGATCGCGACGCAATTTGAGTGTTCCATCGTCATTAGGAAGCCCTGAACCTTACAATTACCTATCAGTTTCGCGTCGGATTCGAAAATCTACTCACAGCAGAAGTTCATACGGTGCTCGAGACAGCAATATACCCCTTGGAGACGAATCGACTGGAGGCCGATGTATTGAATATCGACGCAATTTGAGTGATCCATCGTCATTAGGGCGCTTTGAACGTTACAATTCACTATCATTTTTGCGTCGGATTCGATAATCTAAACTCACAGGAGAACGACCATAAGGTGCCCGAGGCAGCAATAGACCCTTGGAGACAAGACGGCTGGAGGTCGATGTATTGAATCTCGACGCAATTTGAGTGTTCCATCGGCATTAGGAGGCCCTGAACGTTACAATTAACTATCATTTTTGCGTCGGATTCGAAAATCTAGACTCACAGGAGAACGACTATAAGGTGCCCGATGCAGCAATAGACCCTCGGAGACAAGTCGGCTGGAGGCCGATGTATTGAATCTCGACGCAATTTGAGTGTTCCATCGGCATTAGGAGGCCCTGAACGTTACAGTTAACTATCACTTTAGCGTCGGAATCGAAAATCTAGACTCACAGCAGACGGACCATTTGGTGCCCGAGGCAGCAATATTCCCTTGGAGACAAATCGGATGGAGGACGATGTATTGAGTCTCGACGCAATTTGGGTCTTCTATCGTCATTAGGAAGCCCTGAACGTTACCATTCACTATCATGTTTGCGTCGGATTCGAAAATCTAGACTCACAGGAGAAGGATCATATGTTGCCCGAGACAGCAATATCCCCTTGGAGACAAGTCCGCTGGAGGCCGATGTATTGAATCTCGACGCAATTTGAGTGTTCCATCGTCATTAGAAGGCCCTGAACGTTACAATTAACCATCAGTTTTGCGTCGGGTTCGAAAATCTAGACTCACAGCAGAACGATCACAAGGTGCCCGTGGCAGCTATTGACCCTTGGAGACAAGTCGGTTGGAGAACGATGTGTTGGATCGCGACGCAAAATGAGTGTTCCATCGTCATTAGGAGGCCCTGAACGCTACAATTAACTATCATTTTTGCGTCGGATTCGAAAATCTAGACTTACAAGAGAACGACCATAAGGTGCCCGAGGCAGCATTAGACCCTTGGAGACAAGTCGGCTGGAGGACAATGTATTGGATCGCGACGCAATTTGAGTGTTCCATCATCATTAGGAAGCCCTGAACCTTACAATTAACTATCAGTTTCGCGTCGGATTCGAAAATCTACTCACAGCAGAAGTTCATACCGTGCTCGAGACAGCAATATACCCCTTGGAGACAAATCACTGGAGGCCGATGTATTGAATATCGACGCAATTTGAGTGTTCCATCGTCATTAGGGCGCCCTGAACGTTACAATTAACTATCATTTTTGCGTCGGATTCGATAATCTAAACTCACAGGAGAACGACCATAAGGTGCCCGAGGCAGCAATAGACCCTTGGAGACAAGACGACTGGAGGCCGATGTATTGAATCTCGACGCAATTTGAGTGTTCCATCGGCATTAGGAGGCCCTGAACGTTACAATTAACTATCATTTTTGCGTCGGATTCGAAAATCTAGACTCACAGGAGAACGACTATAAGGTGCCCGATGCAGCAATAGACCCTCGGAGGCAAGTCGGCTGGAGGCCGACGTATTGAATCTCGACGCAATTTGAGTGTTCCAACGGCATTAGGAGGCCCTGAACGTTACAGTTAACTATCATTTTAGCGTCGGATTCGAAAATCTAGACTCACAGCAGACGGACCATTTGGTGCCCGAGGCAGCAATATTCCCTTGGAGACAAATCGGCTGGAGGACGATGTATTGAGTCTCGACGCAATTTGAGTCTTCTATCGTCATTAGGAAGGCCTGAACGTTACCATTCACTATCATGTTTGCGTCGTATTCGAAAATCTAGACTCACAGGTGAAGGATCATATGTTGCCCGAGACAGCAATATCCCCTTGGAGACAAGTCGGCTGGAGGCCGATGTATTGAATCTCGACGCAATTTGAGAGTTCTATCGTCATCAGGAGGCGCTGAACGTTACTATTCACTATCATTTTTGCGTCGGATTCGAAAATTTAGACTCACAGGAGAAGGATCATATGGTGCCCGAGACAGCAATATCCCCTTGGAGACAAGTCCGCTAGAGGCCGATGTATTGAATCTCGACGCAATTTGAGTGTTCCATCGTCATTAGAAGGCCCTGAACGTTACAATTAACTATCATTTTTGCGTCGGATTCGAAAATCTAGACTCACAGGAGAACGACCATAAGGTGCCCGAGGCAGCAATAGAACCTAGTAGACAAGTCGGCTGGAGGACGATGTATTGAATCTCGACGCAATTTGAGAGTTCCATCGTCATTAGGAGGCCCTGAACGTTACAATTAACTATTTTTTTGCGTCGGATTCGAAAATCTAGACTTACAAGAGAACGACCATAAGGTGCCCGAGGCAGCATTAGACCCATTGGAGACAAGTCGGCTGGAGGCCGATGTATTGAATCTCGACGCAATTTGAGTGTTCCATCGGCATTAGGAGGCCCTGAACGTTCAGTTAACTATCGTTTTAGCGTCGGATTCGAAAATCTACTAACAGGAGAGGGATCATATGGTGCACGAGACTGCAATATCCCCTTGGATACAAGTCGGCTGGAGGCCGATGTATTGAATATCGACGCAATTTGAGTGTTCCATCGTCATTAGGAGGCTCTAAACCTTACAATTAACTATTAGTTTCGCGTCGGATTCGAAAATCTACTCACAGGAGAAGTTCATACGGTGCTCGAGACAGCAACATACCCCTTGGAGACAAATCGACTGGAGGCCGATGTATTAAATATCGACGCTATTTGAGTGTTCCATCGTCATTAGGTCGCCCTGAACGTTACAATTAAGTATCATTTTTGCGTCGGATTCGATAATGTAAACTCACACGAGAATGACCATTAGGTGCCCGAGGCAGCATTAGACCCTTGGAGACAAGTCGGTTGGAGGCCGATGTACTGAATCTCGACGCAATTTGAGTGTTCCATCGTCATTACAAGGCCCTGAACGTTACAATTAAGTATCATTTTTGCGTCGGATTCGAAAATCTAGACTCACAGGAGAACGACCATAAGGTGCCCGAGGCAGCAATAGACCCTTGGAGACAAGTCGGCTGGAGGTCGATGTATTGGATCGCGACGCTATTTGAGTGTTCCATCGTCATTAGGAGGCCCTGAATGTTACAAATAACTATCAGTTATTCGTCGGATTCGAAAATCTAGACTCACAGCAGACCGACCATTTGGTGCCCGAGGCAGCAATATCCCCTTGGAGACAAATCGGCTGGAGGACGATGTATTGAATCTCGACGCAATTTGAGTGTTCCATCGGCGTTAGGAGCCACTGAACGTTGCAATTTACTATCATTTTTGCGTCGGATTCGATAATCTAAACTAACAGGAGAAAGACCATAAGGTGCCCGAGACAGCAAAATCCCCTTGGAGACAAGTCGGCTGGAGGCCATTGTATTGAATCTCGACGCAATTTGAGTGTTCCATCGGCATTAGGAGGCCCTGAACGTTACAGTTAACTATCATTTTAGCGTCGTATTCGAAAATCTACTAACAGGAGAAGGATCATATGGTGCACGAGACTGCAATATCCCCTTGGATACAAGTCGGCTGGAGGCCGATGTATTGAATCTCGACGCTATTTGAGTGTTCCATCGTCATTAGGAGGCCCTAAACCTTACAATTAACTGTCAGTTTCGCGTCGGATTCGAAAATCTACTCACAGGAGAAGTTCATACGGTGCTCGAGACAGCACTATACCCCTTGGAGACAAATCGACTGGAGGCCGATGTATTGAATATCGACGCAATTTGAGTGTCCCATCGTCATTAGGAGGCCCTAAACGTTACAATTAACTATCATTTTTGCGTCGGATTCGATAATCTAAACTCACAGGAGAACGACCATAAGGTGCCCGAGGCAGCAACAGACCCTTGGAGACAAGTCGGCTCGAGGCCGATGTATTGAATCTCGACGCAATTTGAGTGTCCCATCGGCATTAGGAGGCCCTGAACGTTACAGTTAACTATCATTTTAGCGTCGGATTCGATAATCTACTAACAGGAGAAGGATCATATGGTGCACGAGACTGCAATATCCCCTTGGATACAAGTCGACTGGAGAACGATGTATTGACTCTCGACGCAATTTGAGTGTTCCATCGGCATTAGGAGGCCCTGAACGTTACAGTTAACTATCATTTTAGCGTCGGTTTCGAAAATCTACTAACAGGAGAAGGATCATATGTTGCACGAGACTGCAATATCCACTTGGAGACAAGTCGGCTGGAGGCCGATGTATTGAATCTCGACGCAATTTGAGTGTTCCATCGTCATTACAAGACCCTGAACGTTACAGTTAACTATCATTTTAGCGTCGGATTCGAAAATCTACTAACAGGAAAAGGATCATATGGTGCCCGAGGCAACAATATCCCCTTGGAGACAAATCGGCTGGAGGACAATGTATTGAATCTCGACGCAATTTGAGTCTTCTATCGTCATTAGGAGGCGCTGAACGTTACAATTCACTATCATTTTTGCGTCGGATTCGAAAATCTAGACTCACAGGAGAAGTATCATATTGTGCCCGAGACTGCAATATCCCCTTGGATACAAATCGACTGGTGGTCGATGTATTGACTCTCGACGCAATTTGAGTGTTCCATCGTCTTTAGGATCCCTTGAACGTTACAATTAACTATCATTTATGCGTCGGATTCGAAAATCTAGACTCACAGGAGACGCTGCCCGAGGCAGCAATAGACCCTTGGAGACAAGTCGGCTGGAGGACGATGTATTGAATCTCGACGCAATTTGAGTGTCCCATCGTCATTAGGAGGCTCTAAACGTTACAATTAACTATCATTTTTGCGTCGGATTCGACAATCGAATCTCACAGGAGAACGACCATAAGGTGCCCGAGGCAGCAACAGACCCTTGGAGACAAGTCGGCTGGAGGCCGATGCATTTAAATTCGACGCAATTTGAGTGTTCCATCGTCATTAGGAGGCCCTAAACGTTTCAATTGACTATCATTTTTGCGACGGATTCGATAATCTAAACTCAGAGGAGAACGACCATAAGGTGCTCGAGGCAGCAACAGACCCCTGGAGACAAGACGGCTGGAGGCCGATGTATTGAATCTCGACGCAATTTGAGGGTTCCATTGTCATTAGGAAGCCCTGAACGTTACAATTAACAATCAGTTCCGCGTCGGATTCGAAAATCTAGACTCAAATGAGAGCGAACATAAGAGGCCGGAGGCAGTAATATCCCCATGGAGACAAGTCGCCTGGAGGACGATGTATTGAATATCGACGCAATTTGAGTGTTCGATCGTCATTACAAGGCCCTGAACGTTACAATTAACTATCATTTTTGCGTCGGATTCGAAAATCTAGACTCACAGGAGAACGACCATAAGGTGCCCGAGGCAGCAATACACCCTTGGAGACAATTCGGCTGGAGGTCGATGTATTAATTCTCGACGCAATTTGAGTGTTCCATCGTCATTAGGAGGCCCTAAACGTTACATTTAACTATCATTTTGGCGTCGGATTCGATAATCTAAACTCACAGGAGAACGACAATAAGGTGCCCGAGGCAGCAACAGACCCTTGGAGACAAGTCGGCTGCAGGCCGATGTATTGAATCTCGACGCAATTTGAGTGTTCCATCGTCATTAGGAGGCCCTAAACGTTACAATTAACTATCATTTTTGCGTCGGATTCGATAATCTAAACACACAGGAGAACGACCATAGGGTGACCGAGACAGCAATATCCCCTTGGAGACAAGTCGGCTGGAGGCCGATGTATTGAATCTCGACGCAATTTGAGTGTTCCATCGTCATTAGGAGGCGCTGAACGTTACTATTCACTATCGTTTTTGCGTCGGATTCGAAAATCTAGACTCACAGGAGAAGGATCATATGTTGCCCGAGACAGCAATATCCCCTTGGAGACAAGTCCGCTGGAGGCCGATGTATTGAATCTCGACGCAATTTGAGTGTTACATCGTCATTAGAAGGCCCTGAACGTGACAATTAACTATCATTTTTGTGTCGGATTCGAAAATCTAGACTCACAGGAGAACGACCATAAGGTGCCCGAGGCAGCAATAGACCCTTGGAGACAAGTCGGCTGGAGGCTGATGTATTGAATCTTCACGGAATTTGAATGTTCCATCGTCATTACAAGGCCCTGAACGTTACAATTAACTATCATTTATGCGTCGGATTCGAAAATCTAGACTCACTGGAGAACGACCATAAGGTGCCCGAGGCAGCAATAGACCCTTGGAGACAAGTCGGCTGGAGGACGATGTATTGAATCTCGACGCAATTTCAGTGTTCCATCGTCTTTAGGAGTCCCTGAACGTTACAATTAACTATCATATTTGCGTCGGATTCGAAAATCTAGACTTACAAGAGAACGACCATAAGGTGCCCGAGGCAGCAACAGACCCTTGGAGACAAGTCGGCTGGAGGCCGATGTATTGAATCTCGACGCATTTTGAGTGTTCCATCGGCATTAGGAGGCCTTGAACGTTCAGTTAACTATCATTTTAGCGTCGGATTCGAAAATATACTCACAGGAGAAGTTCATACGGTGCTCGAGACAGCAATATACCCCTTGGAGACAAATCGACTGGAGGCCGTTGTATTGAATATCGACGCAATTTGAGTGTTCCATCGTCATTAGGTCGCCCTGAACGTTACAATTAACTATCATTTTTGCGCAGGATTCGAAATTCTAGACTCACAGGAGAACGACCATAAGGTGCCCGAAGCAGCAATAGACCCTTTGGAGACAAGTCGGCTGGCGGTCGATGTATTGGATCGCGACGCTATTTGAGTGTTCCATCGTCATTTGGAGGCCCTGAATGTTACAATTAACTATCAGTTTTTCGTCGGATTCGAAAATCTAGACTCACAGCAGACGGACCATTTGGTGCCCGAGGCAGCAATATCCCCTTGGAGACATATCGGCTGGAGGACGATGTATTGAATCTCGACGCAATTTGAGTGTTCCATCGTCATTAGCAGGCCCTAAACGTTACAATTAACTATCATTTTTGCGTCGGATTCGATAATCTAAACTCACAGGAGAACGACCACAAGGTGCCCAAGGCAGCAACAGACCCTTGGAGACAAGTCGGCTGGAGGCCGATGTATTGAATCTCGACGCAATTTGAGTGTTCCATCGTCATTAGGAGGCCCTAAACTTTACAATTAACTATCATTTTTGCGTCGGATTCGATAATCTAAATTCACAGGAGAACGACCATAAGGTGCCCGAGGCAGCAATAGACCCTTGGAGACAAGTCGGCTGGAAACCGATGTATTGAATATCGACGCAATTTGAGTGTTCCATCGGCATTAGGAGGCCCTGAACGTTACAATTAACTATCATTTTTGCGTCGGTTTCGATAATCTAAACTCACAGGAGAACGTCCATAAGGTGCCCGAGGCAGCAATAGACCCTTGGAGACAAGTCGGCTGGAGGACGATGAATTGGATCGCGACGCAATTTGAGTGTTCCATCGTCATTAGGAGTCCCTGAATGTTACAATTAACTATCAGTTTTTCTTCGGATTCGAAAATCTAAACTCACAGCAGACGGACCATTTGGTGCCCGAGGCAGCAATATCCCCTTGGAGACAAATCGGCTGGAGGACGATGTATTGAATCTCGACGCAATTTGAGTCTTCTATCGTCATTGGGAGGCGCTGAACGTTACAATTCACTATCATTTTTGCGTCGGATTCGAAAATCTAGACTCACAGGAGAAGTATCATATTGTGCCCGAGACTGCAATATCCCCTTGGATACAAGTCGACTGGAGGTCGATGTATTGACTCCCGACGCAATTTGAGTGTTCCATCGTCTTTAGGAGCCCCTGGACGTTACAATTAACTATCATTTATGCGTCGGATTCGAAAATCTACACTCACAGGAGAACGATCATAAGGTGCCCGAGGCAGCAATAGACCCTTGGAGACAAGTCGGCTGGAAACCGATGGATTGAATCTCGACGCAATTTGAGTGTTCCATCGTCATTAGGAGGCCCTAAACGTTACAATTAACTATCATTTTTGCGTCGTATTCGAAAATCTAGACTCACAGGAGAACGACCATAAGGTGCCCGAGGCAGCAATAGACCCTTGGAGACAAGTCGGCTGGAGGACGATGTATTGAATCTCGACGCAATTTGAGTGTTCCATCGTCTTTAGGAGTCCCTGAACGTTACAATTAACTATCATTTTTGCGTCGGATTCGAAAATCTAGACTTACAAGAGAACGACCATAAGGTGCCCGAGGCAGCATTAGACCCTTGGAGACAAGTCGGCTGGAGGCCGATGTATTGATTCTTGACGCAATTTGAGTGTTCCATCGTCTTTAGGAGTCGCTGAACGTTACAATTAACTATCATTTATGCGTCGGATTCGAAAATCTAGACTCACAGGAGAACGACCATAAGGTGCCCGAGGCAGCATTAGACCCTTGGTGACAAGTCGGCTGGAGGACGATGAATTGGATCGCGACGCAATTTGAGTGTTCCATCGTCATTAGGAGGCCCTGAATGTTACAAATACCTATCAGTTTTTCGTCGGATTCGAAAATCTAGACTCACAGCAGACGGACCATTTGGTGCCCGAGGCAGCAATATCCCCTTGGAGACAAACCGGCTGGAGGCCAATGTATTGAATCTCGACGCAATTGGAGTGTTCCATCGCCATTCGGAGGCCCTGAACGTTACAATTAACTATCATTTTTGCGTCGGATTCGAAAATCTAGACTTACAAGAGAACGACCATAAGGTGCCCGAGGCAGCATTAGACCCTTGGAGACAAGTCGGCTGGAGGCCGATGTATTGATTCTTGACGCAATTTGAGTGTTCCATCGTCTTTAGGAGTCGCTGAACGTTACAATTAACTATCATTTATGCGTCGGATTCGATAATCTTGACTCACAGGAGAACGACCATAAGGTGCCCGAGGCAGCAATAGACCCTTGGAGACAAGTCGGCTGGAGGCCGATGTATTGAATCTCGACGCAATTTGAGTGTTCCATCGGCATTAAGACACCCTGAACGTTACAGTTAATTATCATTTTAGCGTCGTATTCGAAAATCTACTAACAGGAGAAGGATCATATGGTGCACGAGGCTGCAAAATCCCCTTGGATACAAGTCGGCTGGAGGTCGATGTATTGCATCTCGACGCAATTTGAGTCTTCTATCGTCATTAGGAGGCCCTAAACGTTACAATTAACTATCATTTTTGCGTCGGATTCAAAAATCTACTCACAGGAGAAGTTCATACGGTGCTCGAGGCAGCAACAGACCCTTGGAGACAAGTCGGCTGGAGGCCGATGTATTGAATCTCGACGCAATTTGAGTGTTCCATCGGCATTAGGAGGCCCTGAACGTTACAGTTAACTATCATTTTAGCGTCGGATTCGAAAATCTACTCACAGGAGAAGTTCATACGGTGCTCGAGACAGCAATATCCCCTTGGAGAAAAGTCCGCTGGAGGCCGATGTATTGATTCTTGACGCAATTTGAGTGTTCCATCGTCATTAGGAGGCCCTGAACCTTACAATTAACTATCATTTTGGCGTCGGATTCGATAATCTAAACTCTCAGGAGAACGACCATCAGGTGCCCGAGGCAGCAACAGACCCTTGGAGACAAATCAGCTGGAGGTCGATGTATTGAATCTCGACGCAATTTGAGATTTCTATCGTCATCAGGAGGCGCTGAACGCTACTATTCACAATCATTTTTGCGTCGGACTCGAAAATCTAGACTCACAGGAGAAGGATCATATTGTGCCCGAGACAGCAATATCCCCTTGGAGACAAGTCCGCTGGAGGCCGATGTATTGAATCTCGACGCAGTTTGAGTGTTCCATCTGCATTAGGAGGCCCTGAACGTTGCAATTAACTATCATTTTTGCGTCGGATTCTATAACCGAAACTCTCAGGAGAACGACCATCAGGTGCCCGAGGCAGTAACAGACCCTTGGAGACAAGTCGGCTGGAGGCCGATGTATTGAATCTCGACGCAATTTGAGGTTTCTATCGTCATTACAAGGCCCTGAACATTACAATTAACTATCATTTTTGCGTCGGATTCGAAAATCTCGACTCACAGGAGAACGACCATAAGGTGCCCGAGGCAGCAATAGATCCTTGGAGACAAGTCGGCTGGAGGTCGATGTATTGAATCTCGACGCAATTTGAGTGTTCCATCGCCAATAGGAGGCCCTGAACGTTACAATTAACTATCAGTTTTTCGTCGGATTCGAAAATCTAGACTGACTGCAGACGGACCATTTGGTGCCCGAGGCAGCACTATCCCCTTGGAGACTAATCGGCTGGAGGACGATGTATTGAATCTCGACGCAATTTGAGTCTTCTATCGTCATTAGGAGGCGATGAACGTTACAATTCCTTATCATTTTTGCGTCGGATTCGAAAATCTAGACTCACAGGAGAAGGATCATATTGTGCCCGAGGCAGCAATATCCCCTTGGAGACAAATCGGCTGGAGGACGATGTATTGAATCTCGACGCAATTTGAGTCTTCTATCGCCATTAGGAGGCGCTGAACGTTACAATTCACTATCATTTTTGCGTCGGATTCGAAAATCTAGACTCACAGGAGAAGGATCATATTGTGCCCTAGACAGCAATATCCCCTTGGAGACAAGTCGGCTGGAGGCCGATGTATTGAATCTCGACGCAATTTGAGTGTTCCATCGTCATTAGGAGGCCCTGAACGTTACAATTAACTATCAGTTTCGCGTCGGATTCGAAAATCTAGACTCACAGGAGAACGACCATAAAGTGCCCGAGGCAGCAATAGACCCTTGGAGACAAGTCGGCTGGAGGTCGATGTATTGAATCTCGACGCAATTTGAGTGTTCCATCGCCAATAGGAGGCCCTGAAAGTTACAATTAACTATCAGTTTTTCGTCGGATTCGAAAATCTAGACTCACTGCAGACGGACCATTTGGTGCCCGAGGCAGCAGTATCCCCATGGAGACTAATCGGCTGGAGGACGATGTATTGAATCTCGACGCAATTTTAGTCTTCTATCTTCATTAGGAGGTGCTGAACGTTACAATTAACAATCAGTTTTGCGTCGGGTTCGAAAATCTAGACTCACAGCAGAACGATCACAAGGTGCCCGTGGCAGCTATTGACCCTTGGAGACAAGTCGGTTAGAGGACGATGTATTGGATTGTGACGCAAAATGAGTGTTCCATCGTCATTAGGAGGCCCTGAATGTTACAATTAACTATCAGTTTTTCGTCGGATTCGAAAATCTAAACTCACAGGAGAACGACCATAAGGTGCCCGAGGCAGCAATAGACCCTTGGAGACAAGTCGGCTGGAAACCGATGTATTGATTCTTGACGCAATTTGAGTGTTCCATCGTCATTAGCAGGCCCTGAACATTATAATTAACTATGAGTTTTGCGTCGTATTCGAAAATCTAGACTCACAGGAGAACGACCATAAAGTGCCCGAGGCAGCAATAGACCCTTGGAGACAAGTCGGCTGGAGGCCGATGTATTGAATCTCGACGCAATTTCTGTGTTCCATCGTCATTAGGAGGCCCTAAACGTTACAACTAACTATCTTTTTTTCGTCGGATTCGAAAATCTAGACTCACAGGAGAACGACCATAAGGTGCCCGAGGCAGCAATAGACCCTTGGAGACAAGTCTGCTGGAGGACGATGTATTGAATCTCGGCGCAATTTGAGTGTTCCATCGGCATTAGGAGGCCCTGAACCTTACAATTAACTATCAGTTTCGCGTCGGATTCGAAAATCTAGACTCACAGGAGACGGACCACATGGAGCCCGAGGCAGCAATATCCCCTTGGAGACAAGTCGGCTGGAGGACGATGTATTGAATCTCGACGCAATTTGAGTGTTCCATCGTCTTTAGGAGTCCCTGAACGTTACAATTAACTATAATTTATGCGTCGGATTCGAAAATCTAGACTCACAGGAGAACGACCATAAGGAGCCCGAGGCAGCAATAGACCCTTGGAGACAAGCCATCTAGAAACCGATGTATTGATTCTTGACGCAATTTGAGTGTTCCATCGTCTTTAGGAGTCCCTGAACGTTACAAATAACTATGAAATTTGCGTCGGATTTGAAAATCTAGACTCACAGGAGAACGACCATAAAGTGCCCGAGGCAGCATTAGACCCTTGGAGACAAGTCGGCTGGAGGAAGATGTATTGATTCTTGACGCAATTTGAGTGTTCCATCGTCTTTAGGAGTCCCTGAACGTTACAATTAACTATCATTTATGCGTCGGATTCGAAAATCTAGACTCACAGGAGAACGACCATAAGGTGCCCGAGGCAGCAATAGACCCTTGGAGACAAGTCGGCTAGAAACCGATGTATTGATTCTTGACGCAATTTGAGTGTTCCATCGTCTTTAGGAGTCCCTGAACGTTACAAATAACTATGAAATTTGCGTCGGATTTGAAAATCTAGACTCACAGGAGAACTACCATAAGGTGCCCCAGGCAGCATTAGACCCTTGGAGACAAGTCGGCTGGAGGACGATGTATTGGATCGCGTCGCAATTTGAGTGTTCCATCGTCATTAGGAGGCCCTGAATGTTACAATTAACCATCAGTTTTTCGTCGGATTCGAAAATCCAGACTCACAGCAGACGGACCATTTGGTGCCCGAGCCAGCAATATCCCCTTGGAGACAAATCGGCTGGAGGCCGATGTATTGAATCTCGACGCAATTTGAGTGTTCCATCGTCATTCGGAGGCCCTGAACGTTACATTTAACTATCATTTTGGCGTCGGATTCGAAAATCTAGACTCAGAGGAGAACGACCATAAGGTGCCCGAGGCAGCAATAGACCGTTGGAGAGAAGTCGGCTGGAGGCCGTTGTATTGAATCTCGACGCAATTTGAGTGTTCCATCGTCATTAGGAGGCCCTAAACGTTACAATTAACTATCATTTTTGCGTCGGATTCGATAATCTAGACTCACAGGAGAACGACCATAAGGTGCCCGAGGCAGCAATAGACCCTTGGAGACAAGTCGGCTGGAGGCCGATGTATTGAATCTCGACGCAATTTGAGTGTTCCATCGGCATTAGGAGGCCCTGAACGTTACAGTTAACTATCATTTTAGCGTCGTATTAGAAAATCTACTAACAGGAGAAGGATCATATGGTGCACGAGACTGCAATATCCCCTTGGATACAAGTCGGCTGGAGGTCGATGTATTGAATCTCGACGCAATTTGAGTCTTCTATCGTCATTAGAAGGCCCTAAACGTTACAATTAACTATCATTTTTGCGTCGGATTCAAAAATCTACTCACAGGAGAAGTTCATACGGTGCTCGAGGCAGCAACAGACCCTTGGAGACAAGTCGGCTGGAGGCCGATGTATTGAATCTCGACGCAATTTGAGTGTTCCATCGGCGTTAGGAGGCCCTGAACGTTACAGTTAACTATCATTTTAGCGTCGGTTTCGAAAATCTACTCACAGGAGAAGTTCATACGGTGCTCGAGACAGCAATATCCCCTTGGAGAAAATCCGCTGGAGGCCGATGTATTGATTCTTGACCCAATTTGAGTGTTCCACCGTCATTAGGAGGCCCTGAACCTTACAATTAACTATCAGTTTCGCGTCGGATTCGAAAATCTAAACTCACAGGAGAACGACCATAAGGTGCCCGAGGCAACAATAGACCCTTGGAGACAAGTCTGCTGGAGGACGATGTATTGAATCTCGGCGCAATTTGAGTGTTCCATCGGCATTAGGAGGCCCTGAACCTTACAATTAACTATCAGTTTCGCGTCGGATTCGAAAATCTAGACTCACAGGAGACGGACCACATGGAGCCCGAGGCAGCAATATCCCCTTGGAGACAAGTCGGCTGGGGGACGATGTATTGAATCTCGACGCAATTTGAGTGTTCCATCGTCTTTAGGAGTCCCTGAACGTTACAATTAACTATCATTTATGCGTCGGATTCGAAAATCTAGACTCACAGGAGAACGACCATAAGGTGCCCGAGGCAGCAATAGACCCTTGGAGACAAGTCGGCTAGAAACCGATGTATTGATTCTTGACGCAATTTGAGTGTTCCATCGTCTTTAGGAGTCCCTGAACGTTACAAATAACTATGAAATTTGCGTCGGATTTGAAAATCTAGACTCACAGGAGAACTACCATAAGGTGCCCGAGGCAGCATTAGACCCTTGGAGACAAGTCGGCTGGAGGACGATGTATTGGATCGCGTCGCAATTTGAGTGTTCCATCGTCATTAGGAGGCCCTGAATGTTACAATTAACCATCAGTTTTTCGTCGGATTCGAAAATCCAGACTCACAGCAGACGGACCATTTGGTGCCCGAGCCAGCAATATCCCCTTGGAGACAAATCGGCTGGAGGCCGATGTATTGAATCTCGACGCAATTTGAGTGTTCCATCGTCATTCGGAGGCCCTGAACGTTACAATTAACTATGAGTTTAGCGTCGGATTCGAAAATCTAGACTCAGAGGAGAACGACCATAAGGTGCCCGAGGCAGCAATAGACCGTTGGAGAGAAGTCGGCTGGAGGCCGTTGTATTGAATCTCGACGCAATTTGAGTGTTCCATCGTCATTAGGAGGCCCTAAACGTTACAATTAACTATCATTTTTGCGTCGGATTCGATAATCTAGACTCACAGGAGAACGACCATAAGGTGCCCGAGGCAGCAATAGACCCTTGGAGACAAGTCGGCTGGAGGCCGATGTATTGAATCTCGACGCAATTTGAGTGTTCCATCGGCATTAGGAGGCCCTGAACGTTACAGTTAACTATCATTTTAGCGTCGCATTAGAAAATCTACTAACAGGAGGAGGATCATATGGTGCACGAGACTGCAATATCCCCTTGGATACAAGTCGGCTGGAGGTCGATGTATTGAATATCGACGCAATTTGAGTCTTCTATCGTCATTAGAAGGCCCTAAACGTTACAATTAACTATCATTTTTGCGTCGGATTCAAAAATCTACTCACAGGAGAAGTTCATACGGTGCTCGAGGCAGCAACAGACCCTTGGAGACAAGTCGCCTGGAGGCCGATGTATTGAATCTCGACGCAAATTGAGTGTTCCATCGGCGTTAGGAGGCCCTGAACGTTACAGTTAACTATCATTTTAGCGTCGGATTCGAAAATCTACTCACAGGATATAAAGGCACATTTGCATGCCGAGCGTGAGTTTCCTCGGAAACGCGAGATATTAATTAAATAAATAATCAGTGACAAGTAAATAAAGCCTATGGCACACAACTGCAGCGCTGTGTCGCTGATAAAACAAAAGTACATTTTCGTTAGTCGTATGTTTGCTTAAAAAAAAAAAGGAAGAGCTCTCGTTGAAGTGGTGCGAGAAGCACGTATTTTAGTTTATTGTCTGGCACACCGCCATATTTCATGATATAGAAAATTGCAACCATACTAGGCACTCGATTCTGTAAAGAATTTATATTTATAAAAGTAAGTAGGATTATGAACTGTAGGCTTATTCATTGAATATATCTGATTTAACTAACTGTGTAATTTTTTGTTTAGTAGACAATCACCTCTGTACGACGTTTTGGCATGGCTGGCAAATTATTGTAACATTGAGATTTAGATTATGAGTCCGCACCTACCGCAGCAGTCTTTGGAAACGATTTAATTACGAAGTCCGATTATTTCAGTTTTATTTCACGGTCAACTACGAGTAACATTGCCTTTACGAAAAAGCCATTGTCAAGCGTCTGATACCGAATAATCAAAACCTGACGACTCATAGGAGAGACATTCATACAGATAAAAATAATTAATATTTTATTTTATTTTATTTTATTTTATTTATTTTATATTGGCGACTGCGTGTCGGACTTGTTATTTTGTCATTTGTTACATTGTTCTCTTTGTTTCATGTGAAAAATCAACCTTCTGGTCCTGGACTTGACTATATGAGAAATAAAAAAAAATCAGAAGATATTTGCCAATTATAAAATTTTGCGGGAAGACGCAAAGAAGCTTCCAGCAAAATAAGGTAAGACGCAGCATCTTTGCATTAGCAGGCTTGACCAGACGTATAATTCAGTGTATTAGCTTTTCAGTAAAATTCTGTAGTGTTTCTTTTCCGCATAACAGTTTCAGTGATAAATTCCATTCTCAGTATTTTTCCTTAAACAATAACGTATGCAACAATACTAATACACGAGTGTACAATATGGCCGACTTCTGTACGATATCATGTAACATGGCCAGCAGCCATTACCAATAATCTCAAATTCAGTTTATATTTTTAAATTAACAGACAGCCATTGTTGCTACGACCGATTCATGCTCAACTGCATTTTATTTTAAAACCAGTGTCAAACATTAATTTCTTGAAATATATAGCACGTGTGGCATGGTAATAACTAGAAAACAATACGCAAAAATGGAACAGCAAAGACGTACTATTCAGACGCAATCCGACTCGGACGAGAGACAAATGTTAGAAAATGACTTTACGACAGCAACCGGTAGTGACGATACATCAAATATTGACGCAAGTGTCAACGGAAATTTTGACAATAGGCCGTCCACCACAAAAATTTCAAAGTCTCAGTCAGAGCCCATGTTAATACATGACGTCACGTCTAATGACGCGGCGGGGGCAGAGACCTTGCAAACAGTAAACATTGCCAACATGTTACAAATGCTAATGAAACAAAACGCAGAAAATATGGCAACCTTAAGGATGCAGAACGCGGAAAACATGGCAACCTTAAAGACACAAAATGAACAGTTAAAGACACAAAATGACGAAATTAAATCTGATCTCATAGCAATCAAGGCATGTAATGACACTTTGTGTAAACGTGTGGAACTTATAGACGCCACACTGACCGAACAGATGACTGAACTCAGTACGAAATTTTCCAAGCTTAATACGAGACAAGAAAAGACTACAAATGACGTAGCACTTTTACAGAAACAATTAAAAAACCTTAATGTCACGTGTGAAGCTCTTACTGAACAAATTCAAACATATCCTTCAGTACACGACAACCTTGAAAAACGAATTACTGACGTGCAGAATAAATTTGACGATGTTGAACAACACCTGACTGACATCTTACAATCTGATGCCACAGCTCATTTTCAGAATATTAATAAAGAATTTCATGATTGGGTAGAGAACAAAGACAAACATTTTGATAGATGCATACGTGAAAATTTACCAACAATTGTGCACGACTCCGTAGCGGAATACATCACTAATAACAAACAGCTGATTAGTGACGCAGTACAATCCGTCACTGCACCCATGAGACAATTCACCGATCAACCACAGTCTGAATGTAACGAAAATATCAGTCAAAATGTACAGTTCAGAAACCAATATACATTCGAGTATGACGCACACATACCGCACACCACAAACACACAAGAACAAAACACACCACGACTACAACACATACCACGACGTGCAACCACAAACACAAGCTATTATCATGGTAAACCACAGCAACATTATCGTAATTACTCGCCAGCTGAGCATTGCAGTAATTACAGTGGAACAAATCCATATCATAATGCAAAGGAAGAAGAAAGCTTAATAAAACACAGGCAATTTCAGGCTTTTATCCCAGAGAAACGAACCATTCATCCGGTGATTTTTCTTAAATCTTTTAGTAACGCATTTCCACGCACTTGGAGTGACCGGAAAAAGATTTCATATATTGTCGGTTACATCCAAGGCGATGCAGCTGTCTGGGCATACAGTCAAGCTGACGTATGTACCACGTACAGTGAGTTTGAGCGTGCCTTTCTGAACAAATTCTGGTCGCAATCCGTCCAGGAGCGACTCAGGAGACAAATTTTAGAACCTGAAACTTTTAACAGTAAAAATGGTAACTTACGCAGATATTTTGAAAAATACTTGAACATGGGACATTTTTTAGACGAACCAGTCGCAACACGTGATATACTCCGAGCGTTGAAGGCCAAATTGCCTTTCAACATTAAGGAAAAACTTCTACATATCCCGGATGACGATTCAGATTATTTTTTAACAGCTTTAGATTCGGTTGACATGTTACTTGAAGATCAGCGCTTCGCGCGGCAAAACAGCAGCCACAATGTTTACACTAGTGGTATGCAAAACATGCAGGCTTGCCAACACAATTCTGGCGCGCCCACAGTTGGATACGCGGTACAACAAAAACAGCAAACTCACATGCCGTCTCAGTACGGAAATCAAAATCAACACGCGTATTCCAATACGAACAATAGTTACAACAGTAATAACATTTCATGCGGCAATCCATACAAAAGGCACCGCGGTAATAACTGCAACGGTAACAACGGATACAAAGGTAATAACAAAAACACAAACAGAAATAGAAATAATAATAACTACGAGCCAAGACAGCATCAAGGTTGGACTCGTAACGATCAGTACTTTCATTCAAACTCTGCTTTACCACAGCAGCCACCAGGTCAAAATTGGAGCATACCTTACGACCGACAGGTAAGTTATAATGCGCAACAGCAACAACAACCGCAAAAGTTTGGAGATCATAATAGGCAATATCCGAATGTGAATATAATAGAAATGACACCTGATGCACAACCTCAATCTGTGTCAGTACCTAGTACAAATGATAATCCAACAAACTAGAAACAGTCACTACTTTGCCCCAGGTCGTGGCTGAAGAATCCTTGGGGGGCGGCTTCAATGTTAATCAGTTATTTGACACCACACTTGAACAACAGAATAATGATATGCCGAGTAATTCTAAACAAAAACTACCTGTTTTATTTATAAGATACAACCACAATAACAATATATCAGATGAACTTTTACAAGACAGTACACAATGTCGTTTAAACACAAATGAAATTGTTTTAGCATCCACTACTGGTGTAGTAGGTGGGATTCCAACTACTATTATCCTAGATACAGGTGCAGCTGTGAGCGTTTTATCTTTTAATTTTTATAAAAAGATGTGTGAATTGGAACCTGTGCCTGAGTTTCCTGCCCAAAACTGTAAAATAACTACTGCACTAGGTAATAAGTCATGTAGGGTTACGAAGCAAGTTTTTGTAAACGTTAAAATAGGTAATGGAACCGTACAATGGCCATTCCTGGTTGTACAAAACCTTGTGACAAATTGCATATTAGGAATAGATATTATGAGCGAGAAGGACTGCATTATAGACTTCTCCAAAGGTAAATGTATTTTAAATGATAAAGGCAGTGTAATTATTATTGATTTGGACAGGAGAACTCTAAAGCATGACAAACACTGTACAGGGTACAAGGTACAGTTAGTACTTGACAAAGACATTCAAGACATGCAAACACACTCATCTGACAGAGAGCTAATGGACTTGAAAACATTGCTTGATCATAAGATAAGTGAAGCTACAGCTCTCAGTGTACATGAACGTATAAAACTACAGGAAGTGTTATCCAAATATTTACAAGTTTTTACCAAACGATTAGGTGTTATCAACACGTATGTGTACAAGATTGAAGTTAAGCCTCACAAGATCTTCTACCATAAGACATATAACGTACCGTTATCTCAACGACCTGCTGTGTGGCAAGAATTAAAACAAATGTTAGACTGGAAGGTCATTGAACCATCCACCTCACCTTATTGTAGTCCTCTACTTGTTGTCAAAAAATCAAATGGAGGCATTAGGTTAGTGTTAGACGCACGAGCTATTAATGAAATAATTTTACCGGTTCACACAAAACCTGAAAATTTAGAAGAGCAATTACAGAAATTTCTAGATGCAAAATATTTTTCCACAATAGATCTCGCTAATTCGTTTTGGCAGGTGGGTATCACTCCTGATTCTCGGAAATATACTGCATTTATGTTCGGGGGGCGAACCTATCAGTTTTGTGTTCTACCCTTCGGACTGAATGTCAGCTCTGGGGTATTCATTACAGCCCTGGATACCGTGCTTGGCGACGATTTAGTTGAGACAGTCACACACTATGTAGATGATATACTGATAGCTACACAATCCTGGAATGAACACGTTGACACACTTCAAAGAATTTTAGAAAAATTTGCACAAGCTGGAGTCACAGCCAACCTAAGAAAATCAAAATTTGGTTGCAGTGAGATAAAGTATTTAGGACATATCATTAATTCACAGGGCATACGTCCGGATCCCAGTAAATTAGATGCTATCAGAAACTTTCCTAGCCCTCGAACTAAAAAGCAGTTAAAATCATTCCTTGGGCTATGTTCATTTTTCAGACGTTTTTTGCCACAACCACTTTTGAACAGTAAACATCTGCTAAATCTACTCAGAAGGAATCAAGTTTGGATCTGGTCGGAACAGTGCCAGAATGACTTTAATACAATTAAACATGCTTTAGTGAATGCTAACATTTTGAGCCATCCAGATTTCAATTTAGATTTTTGTATGACTTGTGACGCTTCACGTACTGGCTTGGGCTGTTGCTTATTTCAAGTTGTAAAGAATAAAGAGGAGGAACAGATAAGAATTATTGGGTTTGCGAGTCGCACTCTAACTGAATGTGAGCGTACATACTCCACTACTGAGTTAGAAACACTTTCCATAGTATGGGCATTCAAGAAATTCAATTATTATTTATTTGGAAAACATACGGTAATTTACACCGATCACCAGGCCCTGACATTTTTGTTAACTTGTAAACTTGTACATCCTAGACTATCACGATGGGCAGTTACACTTCAGAACTACTCTTTTGAAATTAAGTACATAAGAGGTAAGGACAACACCATTGCAGACACTTTGTCTAGACTTCCACAAGGTATGAATGATACCAACAGTGACTTAGAAAATATAAATGACTACAGGATTCTCTTAATGCAAGACAAGCAGTATCACCAATATTATATTGATATGTGCAGAAACATGGCTGAATTACAAAAATCTGATCCTCACTGGTATAAGATAATAACATTACTGGTAGAAAAACACAACCATCCTTTGACTCAGTATTACAAGTTACACAATGATGTGTTATTTTACCGCCGACATCCAAATGCTACTAACTGGTGTGTATGCATTCCCAAAGAGTCTGAACGTAATCTAATTTGGCACACACACTTAGTTTGGGGTCATTATGGGACGAAAAAGTGTTTGGCAAAGCTCAGTACATACTGTTATTTTAGCAATATGAGAAGAAAAATTTACAGGGAACTAAAAACATGTGTCATATGTCAAAAATCAAAACCTCAGAATTTATCCACAAAAACAGATTTACATTCTATTTTACCTGGTAGACCCCTGGAAATTCTGTGTACTGACATTAGTGGACCGCATCCAGCAAGCTCTGGAGGCGTCAAATATATCTTAGCTTTTTACGATATATTTTCTAAACACGTAAAACTTTATGCTTTAAAATCCGCCACTGCAAATGCTATAATACGAAGATTCTCAAGTGATTACCTGACGCACGTGGGAAAACCTAAAGCAATTCTGTCAGATAATGCAGCATACTACTCTGGGTACAAATGGAGAAATTTCTTGAAGGACAATAACATTAAAAGTATATTTATTTCGAGGTTTAGTCCACAATGTAACGCGACTGAGAGACTTTTCCGAGAATTAAATCGATTCATGAGGACCTATATTTCATCAAAACATACTAATTGGGTGTCCTACCTAAGTCTTTTCGAAGACGTACACAATAACTTAAATATTTACGATACAAATTACACACCTAACGAGATCATGTTCAATTGCAAACAGAACGATCAGTGGATAGAACCATTACCTAAGTTGTCAGACAAGGAAATCACACCTGAACAGAAAATAAAAGAAGTATTGACTACGCTGACACATCACGCACAGATACGAAACAAACATCACCGAAACATAATAAAAAGAAAACAAAAATTCGAGGTAGGAATGCTTGTACTACTTCGTACTCATCATAAATCTGTTGGACTCAAACGACGCAACGCTAAGTGGCGTCTGCTATATGAAGGACCTTATATAATTGTTAACATACCGCACCCTGGTGCGTATCTGTTACAACATCGTAGAACTAACAAAATTATTGGGCTATACGCACACCGAGATCTTAGAGCATTTCATGCTGAATAATGTAAAAGTCATACCCATCAAAATATTGCTAAGCAACTCGAAAAACTCTGTTGCTACAACACAGATAATAAGTAGTATAGAAATTTTCATTTCAGCGTTCCAGAGTCGCACTTGAAGACAGAAGAACTTTTCTTTCAACGCCGCGGTTCCACCGAGAAGACTGAATATTAAAGTAAAATTTATGATTACGTAGCAGTGAATGATATATAAATTTTTCACGGAACATTTGTGACTGTAGGTACCACTGACTTGCTATGACACCTGACGAACCGACAGACGTCATCTGTGAAGCGATCTTTTACTTCGAGAAATAGATTAGACGCACATCTCTCAGCAAGAAAAGCATCTACCAGTAGTCAAGGCCACACAGACACACTACACACACGCACAAAACGCGAGGAATCGAACATTTTCTCTCTCTTACTATTTTGAATATTTATTGAGTAGTGAAAACGCCTGGTCTTGCCTACTGATGTAATGAATGTTGTGTCTAACCCATCTTAATTTCAGATGACATCACAAAAAACATCGATAATATCCCAGCAAAACCGCTAAAGAGGATGTAAATATCTGCAATTCATGTAATCAAATATGACACAATGTAATAACCTATAGCTATGTAATGATGATGTAAACATGTTTATGTGCAACTGTATTATGTTTATGCTAAGAAAATATGTGACGTGTGTATGTATTATTACTTATGTTTTTTTTAAACTGATGTATAATGTAACTGTTACTGTGTGAAAATTTGAACGATAACGAGTGCCAAAATGTGAAAAACTTTTTTTTAAAAAAAAAAAAAAAAATTGCGTAGTGAACCACTATTCACGGACATTAACGTACATTACTAAGTCTGCAACTACGCAGAAACCTATGTGAAAGAAACTGTTAATGACATTCATGATGCATCGTACCTTTGTTAACGAGATGAACGATTTCTTCGATGAGTAACCACGAACATTTAGGTGAGCTATATTTAAAAAAAAAAAAAACTGAATATGTGAAGTGCATAATTCGTGCATCGTCTAGCGACATTACTACAGTACCCAACTTCAAGATGTTAACTGGATTAAATGGACACAAAGTGCCTGTCCAGAAAACAACACGACGGGTGGAAGAATTTTGGTTGGAACTTCAGGGAATGAAATGTTCTCGAAATGTGACTGACACGCTTACCTGGACTGTCCAAGGATCGACGCCAGCTATGTGCCGTCCGAGGTTCTGCAACCAAGCTTCCACGGAATATCGAAAACGAACTGCATATGGACTAATTACTCGACGGGTCACGTCTGATCTGTAATAAACAATGCTTTTTGTCACAACGAACTGCATCACAACGACTATAATGGAAATAGGAAATGGACATGCTTATGTATCAATCACGTTGTTATACAACGATGTTACTGTGATCAAAAAAAACTTTACCACGACGATACTAACCTGTAAAAAATTATTGTGCAGCAGATGAATATGAACTGTGATAACGACACCATGTGTATAGGTCAACGCACCTGAAAAATACGGACATTTTTCTTTGAAGCATTTCATTGCAATGCTATGTAACTAAGAACATTCAACAATCTAAAGTTGTACTGTATTATAACAAATATTGTAATTTTAAAACTAAGTTACCTGTCATAGAATGTAGTCTTCATATGTAATCTTGGTGGAATATTTTCTTTGTGCAACGACTAAGAAATGCGCGCGCACACGAACAATATGAACTGCAATACTGTGCCGCGTGATCTAAATTTACGAAATAACGGCAGTGCCGTAGTTACACAGACGCTTCTGCGCATGCGCGCACTCTGTTTTGCCAACATAAGAACTTTTTCGGCGCACGCGCGTCATTCAAATTTTGTGTATAATATACAGTATAATGTAAGTCATGTAAATAGTTGTAGATAACTTAGATTTTCTTGTGCCTTTAGGTGAATTGCTCGCCTGCAGGTGTGTCCTTTCGCCTCGCAATTCAGGGGGCAATATAAAGGCACATTTGCATGCCGAGCGTGAGTTTCCTCGGAAACGCGAGATATTAATTAAATAAATAATCAGTGACAAGTAAATAAAGCCTATGGCACACAACTGCAGCGCTGTGTCGCTGATAAAACAAAAGTACATTTTCGTTAGTCGTATGTTTGATTAAAAAAAAAAAAGGAAGAGCTCTCGTTGAAGTGGTGCGAGAAGCACGTATTTTAGTTTATTGTCTGGCACACCGCCATATTTCATGATATAGAAAATTGCAACCATACTAGGCACTCGATTCTGTAAAGAATTTATATTTATAAAAGTAAGTAGGATTATGAACTGTAGGCTTATTCATTGAATATATCTGATTTAACTAACTGTGTAATTTTTTGTTTAGTAGACAATCACCTCTGTACGACGTTTTGGCATGGCTGGCAAATTATTGTAACATTGAGATTTAGATTATGAGTCCGCACCTACCGCAGCAGTCTTTGGAAACGATTTAATTACGAAGTCCGATTATTTCAGTTTCATTTCACGGTCAACTACGAGTAACATTGCCTTTACGAAAAAGCCATTGTCAAGCGTCTGATACCGAATAATCAAAACCTGACGACTCATAGGAGAGACATTCATACAGATAAAAATAATTAATATTTTATTTTATTTTATTTATTTTATAAGGAGAAGTTCATACGGTGCTCGAGACAGCAATATCCCCCTGGAGAAAATCCGCTGGAGGCCGATGTATTGATTCTTGACGCAATTTGAGTGTTCCATCGTCATTAGGAGGCCCTGAACCTTACAATTAACTATCAATTTCGCGTCGGATTCGAAAATCTAAAATCACAGGAGAACGACCATAAGGTGCCCGAGGCAGCAACAGACCCTTGGAGACAAATCAGCTGGAGGTCGATGTATTGAATCTCGACTCAATTTGATAGTTCTATCGTCATCAGGAGGCGCTGAACGTTACTATTCACAATCATTTTTGCGTCGGATTCGAAAATCTAGACTCACAGGAGAAGGATAATATGGTGCCCGAGACAGCAATATCCCCTTGGAGACAAGTCCGCTGAAGGCCGATGTATTGAATCTCGACGCAATTTGAGTGTTCCATCGTCATTAGGAGGCCCTGAACCTTACAATTATCTATCAGTTTCGCGTCGGATTCGAAAACCTAAACTCACAGGAGAACGACCATAAGGTGCCCGAGGTAGCAACAGACCCTTGGAGACAAGTCGGCTGGAGGCCGATGTATTGAATCTCGACGCAATTTGAGTGTTCCATCGGCATTAGGAGGCCCTGAACGTTACAATTAACTATCATTTTTGCGTCGGATTCGATAATCTAAACTCTCAGGAGAACGACCATCAGGTGCCCGAGGCAGTAACAGACCGTTGGCGACACGTCGGCTGGAGGCCGATGTATTGAATCTCGACGCAATTAGAGGGTTCCATCGTCATTACAAGGCCCTGAACGTTACAATTAACTATCATTTTTGCGTCGGATTCGAAAATCTAGACTCACAGGAGAACGACCATAAGGTGCCCGAGGCAGCAATAGACCCTTGGAGACAAGTCGGCTGGAGGTCGATGTATTGAATCTCGACGCAATTTGAGTCTTCTATCGTCATTAGGAGGCGCTGAACGTTACAATTCACTATCATTTTTGCGTCGGATTCGAAAATCTAGACTCACAGGAGAAGGATCATATTGTGCCCGAGGCAGCAATATCCCCTTGGAGACAAATCGGCTGGAGGACGATGTATTGAATCTCGACGCAATTTGAGTCTTCTATCGTCATTAGGAGGCGCTGAACGTTACAATTCACTATCATTTTTGCGTCGGATTCGAAAATCTAGACTCACAGGAAAAGGATCATATTGTGCCCGAGACAGCAATATCCCCTTGGAGCCAAGTCGGCTGGAGGCCGATGTATTGAATCTCGACGCAATTTGAGTGTTCCATCGTCATTAGGAGGCCCTGAACGTTACAATTAACTATCAGTTTCGCGTCGGATTCGAAAATCTAGACTCACAGGGGAACGACCATAAGGTGCCCGAGGCAGCAATAGACCCTTGGAGACAAGTCGGCTGGAGGTCGATGAATTGATTCTTGACGCAATTTGAGTGTTCCATCGTCATTAGGAGGCCCTGAACGTTTCAATTAACTGAATTTTGCGTCGGATTCGAAAATCTAGACTCACAGGAGAACGACCATAAGGTGCCCGAGGCAGCAATAAACCCTTGGAGACAAGTCGGCTGGAGGCCGATGTATTGAATCTCGATGCAATTTGAGTGTTCCATCGTCATTAGGAGGCCCTAAACGTTACAATTAACTATGAAATTTGCGTCGGATTCGAAAATCTAGACTCACAGGAGAACAACCATAAGGTGCCCGAGGCAGCAATAGACCCATGGAGACAAGTCGGCTGGAGGCCGATGTATTGAATCTCGATGCAATTTGAGTGTTCCATCGTCATTAGGAGGCCCTAAACGTTACAATTAACTATCATTTTTTCGTCGGATTCGAAAATCTAGACTCACAGGAGAACGACCATAAGGTGCCCGAGGCAGCAATAGACCCTTGGAGACAAGTCGGCTGGAGGACGATGTATTGTATCTCGACGCAATTTGAGTGTTCCATCGGCATTAGGAGGCCCTGAACCTTACAATTAACTATCAGTTTCGCGTCGGAATCGAAAATCTAGACTCACAGGAGAACGACCATAAGGTGCCCGAGGCAGCAATAGACCCTTGGAGACAAGTCGGCTGGAGGACGATGTATTGAATCTCGACGCAATTTGAGTGTCCCATCGTCATTAGGAGGCCCTAAACGTTACAATTAACTATCATTTTTGCGTCGGATTCGATAATCGAAACTCACAGGAGACCGACCATAAGGTGCCCGAGGCAGCAACAGACCCTTGGAGACAAGTCGGCTTGGAGGCCGATGTATTGAATCTCGACGCAATTTGAGTGTTCCATCGTCTTTAGGAGGCCCTGAACGTTACAATTAACTATCATTTATGCGTCGGATTCGAAAATCTAGACTCACAGGAGAACGACCATAAGGTGCCCGAGGCAGCAATAGACCCTTGGAGACATTTCGGCTGGAAACCGATGTATTGTTTCTTGACGCAATTTGAGTGTTCCATCGTCTTTAGGAGTCCATGAACGTTACAAATAACTATGAAATTTGCGTCGGATTAGAAAATCTAGACTCACAGGAGAACGACCATAAGGTGCCCGAGGCAGCATTAGACCCTTGGAGACAAGTCTGCTGGAAACCGATGTATTGATTCTTAACGCAATTTGAGTGTTCCATCGTCATTTGGAGGCCCTGAACGTTACAATTCACTATCATTTTTGCGTCGGATTCGAAAATCTAGACTCACAGGAGAAGGACCATGTGGTGCCCGAGGCAGCGATATCCCCTTGGAGACAAGTCGGCTGCAGGCCGATGTAATGAATCTCGACGCAATTTGAGTGTTCCATCGTCATTACAAGGCCCTGAACGTTACAATTAACTATCATTTATGCGTCGGATTCGAAAATCTAGACTCACAGGAGAACGACCATAAGGTGCCCGAGGCAGCAATAGACCTTTGGAGACAAGTCGGCTGGAAACCGATGAATTGATTCTTGACGCAAATTGAGTGTTCCATCGTCATTAGGAGGCCCTGAACGTTTCAATTAACTATGAATTTTGCGTCGGATTCGAAAATCTAGACTCACAGGAGAACGACCATAAGGTGCCCGAGGCAGCAATAAACCCTTGGAGACAAGTCGGCTGGAGGCCGATGTATTGAATCTCGATGCAATTTGAGTGTTTCATCGTCATTAGGAGGCCCTAAACGTTACAATTAACTATGAAATTTGCGTCGGATTCGAAAATCTAGACTCACAGGAGAACGACCATAAGGTGCCCGAGGCAGCATTAGACCCTTGGAGACAAGTCGGCTGGAGGACGATGTATTGGATCGCGACGCAATTTGAGTGTTCCATCGTCATTAGGGGGCCCTGAATGTTACAATTAACTATCAGTTTTTCGTCGGATTCGTAAATCTAGACTCACAGCAGACGGACCATTTGGTGCCCGAAGCAGCAATATCCCCTTGGAGACAAATCGGCTGGAGGACCATGTATTGAATCTCGACGCAATTTGAGTCTTCTATCGTCATTAGGAGGCGCTGAACGTTACAATTAACTATCATTTATGCGTCGGATTCGAAAATCTAGACTCACAGGAGAACGACCTTAAGGTGCCCGAGGCAGCAATAGACCCTTGGAGACAAGTCGGCTGGAAACCGATGTATTGATTCTTGACGCAATTTGAGTGTTCCATCGTCATTAGGAGACCCTGAACGTTACAATTCACTATCATTTTTGCGTCGGATTCGAATATCTAGACTCACAGGAGAAGGACCATGTGGTGCCCGAGGCAGCGATATCCCCTTGGAGACAAGTCCGCTGGAGGCCGATCTATTGAATCTCGACGCAATTTGAGTGTTCCATCCTCATTACAATTAACTATCAATTATGCGTCGGATTCGAAAATCTAGACTCACAGGAGAACGACCATAAGGTGCCCGGGGCAGCAATAGACCCTTGGAGACAAGTCGGCTAGAAACCGATGAATTGATTCTTGACGCAATTTGAGTGTTCCATCGTCATTAGGAGGCCCTGAACATTTCAATTAACTATGAGTTTTGCGCCGGATTCGAAAATCTAGACTCACAGGAGAACGACCATAAGGTGCCCGAGGCAGCAATAGACCCATGGAGACAAGTCGGCTGGAGGCCGATGTATTGAATCTCGATGCAATTTGAGTGTTCCATCGTCATTAGAAGGCCCTAAACGTTACAATTAACTATCATTTTTGCGTCGGATTCGAAAATCTAGACTCACAGGAGAACGACCATAAGGTGCCCGAGGCAGCAATAGACCCATGGAGACAAGTCGGCTGGAGGACGATGTATTGTATCTCGACGCAATTTGAGTGTTCCATCGGCATTAGGAGGCCCTGAACCTTACAATTAACTATCAGTTTCGCGTCGGAATCGAAAATCTAGACTCACAGGAGAACGACCATAAGGTGCCCGAGGCAGCAATAGACCCTTGGAGACAAGTCGGCTGGAGGACGATGTATTGAATCTCGACGCAATTTGAGTGTCCCATCGTCATTAGGAGGCCCTAAACGTTACAATTAACTATCATTTTTGCGTCGGATTCGATAATCGAAACTCACAGGAGACCGACCATAAGGTGCCCGAGGCAGCAACAGACCCTTGGAGACAAGTCAGCTTGGAGGCCGATGTATTGAATCTCGACGCAATTTGAGTGTTCCATCGTCTTTAGGAGGCCCTGAACGTTACAATTAACTATCATTTATGCGTCGGATTCGAAAATCTAGACTCACAGGAGAACGACCATAAGGTGCCCGAGGCAGCAATAGACCCTTGGAGACATGTCGGCTGGAAACCGATGTATTGTTTCTTGACGCAATTTGAGTGTTCCATCGTCTTTAGGAGTCCCTGAACGTTGCAAATAACTATGAAATTTGCGTCGGATTAGAAAATCTAGACTCACAGGAGAACGACCATAAGGTGCCCGAGGCAGCATTAGACCCTTGGAGACAAGTCTGCTGGAAACCGATGTATTGATTCTTAACGCAATTTGAGTGTTCCATCGTCATTTGGAGGCCCTGAACGTTACAATTCACTATCATTTTTGCGTCGGATTCGAAAATCTAGACTCACAGGAGAAGGACCATGTGGTGCCCGAGGCAGCGATATCCCCTTGGAGACAAGTCGGCTGCAGGCCGATGTAATGAATATCGACGCAATTTGAGTGTTCCATCGTCTTTAGGAGTCCCTGAACGTTACAATTAACTATCATTTATGCGTCGGATTCGAAAACCTAGCCTCACAGGAGAACGACCATAAGGTGCCCGAGGCAGCAATAGACCCTTGGAGACAAGTCGGCTGGAAACCGATGTAGTGATTCTTGACGCAATTTGAGTGTTCCACCGTCTTTAGCAGTCCCTGAACGTTACAATTAACTATGAAATTTGCGTCGGATTCGAAAATCTAGACTCACAGGAGAACGACCATAAGGTGCCCGAGGCAGCATTAGACCCTTGGAGACAAGTCGGCTGGAGGACGATGTATTGGATCGCGACGCAATTTGAGTGTTCCATCGTCATTAGGAGGCCATGAATGTTACAATTAACTATCAGTTTTTCGTCGGATTCGAAAATCTAGACTCAAAGCAGACGGACCATTTGGTGCCCGAGGCAGCAATATCCCCTTGGAGACAAATCGGCTGGAGGACGATGTATTGAATCTCGACGCAATTTGAGTCTTCTATCGTCATTAGGAGGCGCTGAACGTTACAATTCACTATCATTTTTGCGTCGGATTCGAAAATATGGACTCACAGGAGAAGGATCAAATTGTGCCCGAGACTGCAATATCCCCTTGGATACAAGTCGACTGGAGGTCGATGTATTGACTCTCGACGCAATTTGAGTGTTCCATCGTCATTACAAGGCCCTGAACGTTACAATTAACTATCATTTATGCGTCGGATTCGAAAATCTAGACTCACAGGAGAACGACCATAAGGTGCCCGAGGCAGCAATAGACCTTTGGAGACAAGTCGGCTGGAAACCGATGAATTGATTCTTGACGCAATTTGAGTGTTCCATCGTCATTAGGAGGCCCTGAACGTTTCAATTAACTATGAATTTTGCGTCGGATTCGAAAATCTAGACTCACAGGAGAACAACCATAAGGTGCCCGAGGCAGCAATAGACCCATGGAGACAAGTCGGCTGGAGGCCGATGTATTGAATCTCGATGCAATTTGAGTGTTCCATCGTCATTAGGAGGCCCTAAACGTTACAATTAACTATCATTTTTGCGTCGGATTCGAAAATCTAGACTCACAGGAGAACGACCATAAGGTGCCCGAGGCAGCAATAGACCCTTGGAGACAAGTCGGCTGGAGGACGATGTATTGTATCTCGACGCAATTTGAGTGTTCCATCGGCATTAGGAGGCCCTGAACCTTACAATTAACTATCAGTTTCGCGTCGGAATCGAAAACCTAGACTCACAGGAGAACGACCATAAGGTGCCCGAGGCAGCAATAGACCCTTGGAGACAAGTCGGCTGGAGGACGATGTATTGAATCTCGACGCAATTTGAGTGTCCCATCGTCATTAGGAGGCCCTAAACGTTACAATTAACTATCATTTTTGCGTCGGATTCGATAATCGAAACTCACAGGAGACCGACCATAAGGTGCCCGAGGCAGCAACAGACCCTTGGAGACAAGTCGGCTTGGAGGCCGATGTATTGAATCTCGACGCAATTTGAGTGTTCCATCGTCTTTAGGAGGCCCTGAACGTTACAATTAACTATCATTTATGCGTCGGATTCGAAAATCTAGACTCACAGGAGAACGACCATAAGGTGCCCGAGGCAGCAATAGACCCTTGGAGACATTTCGGCTGGAAACCGATGTATTGTTTCTTGACGCAATTTGAGTGTTCCATCGTCTTTAGGAGTCCATGAACGTTACAAATAACTATGAAATTTGCGTCGGATTAGAAAATCTAGACTCACAGGAGAACGACCATAAGGTGCCCGAGGCAGCATTAGACCCTTGGAGACAAGTCTGCTGGAAACCGATGTATTGATTCTTAACGCAATTTGAGTGTTCCATCGTCATTTGGAGGCCCTGAACGTTACAATTCACTATCATTTTTGCGTCGGATTCGAAAATCTAGACTCACAGGAGAAGGACCATGTGGTGCCCGAGGCAGCGATATTGCCTTGGAGACAAGTCGGCTGCAGGCCGATGTAATGAATCTCGACGCAATTTGAGTGTTCCATCGTCTTTAGGAGTCCCTGAACGTTACAATTAACTATCATTTATGCGTCGGATTCGAAAACCTAGCCTCACAGGAGAACGAAAATAAGGTGCCCGAGGCAGCAATAGACCCTTGGAGACAAGTCGGCTGGAAACCGATGTAGTGATTCTTGACGCAATTTGAGTGTTCCACCGTCTTTAGGAGTCCCTGAACGTTACAATTAACTATGAAATTTGCGTCGGATTCGAAAATCTAGACTCACAGGAGAACGACCATAAGGTGCCCGAGGCAGCATTAGACCCTTGGAGACAAGTCGGCTGGGGGACGATGTGTTGGATCGCGACGCAATTTGAGTGTTCCATCGTCATTAGGAGGCCATGAATGTTACAATTAACTATCAGTTTTTCGTCGGATTCGAAAATCTAGACTCCAAGCAGACGGACCATTTGGTGCCCGAGGCAGCAATATCCCCTTGGAGACAAATCGGCTGGAGGACGATGTATTGAATCTCGACGCAATTTGAGTCTTCTATCGTCATTAGGAGGCGCTGAACGTTACAATTCACTATCATTTTTGCGTCGGATTCGAAAATATAGACTCACAGGAGAAGGATCAAATTGTGCCCGAGACTGCAATATCCCCTTGAATACAAGTCGACTGGAGGTCGATGTATTGACTCTCGACGCAATTTGAGTGTTCCATCGTCTTTAGGAGTCCCTGAACGTTACAATTAACTATCATTTATGCGTCGGATTCGAAAATCTAGCCTCACAGGAGAACGACCTTAAGGTGCCCGAGGCAGCAATAAACCCTTGGAGACAAGTCGGCTGGAAACCGATGTATTAATTCTTGACGCAATTTGAGTGTTCCATCGTCATTAGGAGGCCCTGAACGTTACAATTCACTATCATTTTTGCGTCGGATTCGAAAATCTAGACTCACAGGAGAAGGACCAAGTGGTGCCCGAGGCAGCGATATCCCCTTGGAGACAAGTCGGCTGGAGGCCGATGTATTGAATCTCGACGCAATTTGAGTGTTCCATCGTCATTACAAGGCCTGAACGTTACAATTAACTATCATTTATGCGTCGGATTCGAAAATCTAGACTCACAGGAGAACGACCATAAGGTGCCCGAGGCAGCAATAGACCTTTGGAGACAAGTCGGCTGGAAACCGATGAATTGATTCTTGACGCAATTTGAGTGTTCCATCGTCATTACAAGGCCCTGAACGTTACAATTAACTATCAATTATGCGTCGGATTCGAAAATCTAGACTCACAGGAGAACGACCATAAGGTGCCCGGGGCATCAATAGACCCTTGGAGACAAGTCGGCTGGAGGATGATGTATTGAATCTCGACGCAATTTGAGTGTTCCATCGGCATTAGGAGGCCCTGAACCTTACAATTAGCTATCAGTTTCGCGTCGGAATCGAAAATCTAGACTCACAGGAGAAGGACCATGTGGTGCCCGAGGCAGCGATATCCCCTTGGAGACAAGTCGGTTGGAGGCCGATGTATTGAATCTCGACGCAATTTGAGTGTTCCATCGTCATTACAAGGCCCTGAACGTTACAATTAACTATCATTTATGCGTCGGATTCGAAAATCTAGACTCACAGGAGAACGACCATAAGGTGCCCGGGGCAGCAATAGACCCTTGGAGACAAGTCGGCTGGAAACCGATGAATTGATTCTTGACGCAATTTGAGTGTTCCATCGTCATTAGGAGGCCCTGAACGTTTCAATTAACTATGAGTTTTGCGCCGGATTCGAAAATCTAGACTCACAGGAGAACGACCATAAGGTGCCCGAGGCAGCAATGGACCCATGGAGACAAGTCGGCTGGAGGCCGATGTATTGAATCTCGATGCAATTTGAGTGTTCCATCGTCATTAGGAGGCCCTAAACGTTACAATTAACTATCATTTTTGCGTCGGATTCGAAAATCTAGACTCACAGGAGAACGACCATAAGGTGCCCGAGGCAGCAATAGACCCTTGGAGACAAGTCGGCTGGAGGACGATGTATTGTATCTCGACGCAATTTGAGTGTTCCATCGGCATTAGGAGGCCCTGAACCTTACAATTAACTATCAGTTTCGCGTCGGAATCGAAAATCTAGACTCACAGGAGAACGACCATAAGGTGCCCGAGGCAGCAATAGACCCTTGGAGACAAGTCGGCTGGAGGACGATGTATTGAATCTCGACGCAATTTGAGTGTCCCATCGTCATTAGGAGGCCCTAAACGTTACAATTAACTACCATTTTTGCGTCGGATTCGACAATCGAAACTCACAGGAGACCGACCATAAGGTGCCCGAGGCAGCAACAGACCCTTGGAGACAAGTCGGCTTGGAGGCCGATGTAGTGAATCTCGACGCAATTTGAGTGTTCCATCGTCTTTAGGAGGCCCTGAACATTACAATTAACTATCATTTATGCGTCGGATTCGAAAATCTAGACTCACAGGAGAACGACCATAAGGTGCCCGAGGCAGCAATAGACCCTTGGAGACATGTCGGCTGGAAACCGATGTATTGTTTCTTGACGCAATTTGAGTGTTCCATCGTCTTTAGGAGTCCCTGAACGTTACAAATAACTATGAAATTTGCGTCGGATTAGAAAATCTAGACTCACAGGAGAACGACCATAAGGTGCCCGAGGCAGCATTAGACCCTTGGAGACAAGTCTGCTGGAAACCGATGTATTGATTCTTAACGCAATTTGAGTGTTCCATCGTCATTTGGAGGCCCTGAACGTTACAATTCACTATCATTTTTGCGTCGGATTCGAAAATCTAGACTCACAGGAGAAGGACCATGTGGTGCCCGAGGCAGCGATATCCCCTTGGAGACAAGTCGGCTGCAGGCCGATGTAATGAATCTCGACGCAATTTGAGTGTTCCATCGTCTTTAGGAGTCCTTGAACGTTACAATTAACTATCATTTATGCGTCGGATTCGAAAACCTAGCCTCACAGGAGAACGACCATAAGGTGCCCGAGGCAGCAATAGACCCTTGGAGACAAGTCGGCTGGAAACCGATGTAGTGATTCTTGACGCAATATGAGTGTTCCACCGTCTTTAGGAGTCCCTGAACGTTACAATTAACTATGAAATTTGCGTCGGATTCGAAAATCTAGACTAACAGGAGAACGACCATAAGGTGCCCGAGGCAGCATAAGACCCTTGGAGACAAGTCGGCTGGGAGACGATGTATTGGATCGCGACGCAATTTGAGTGTTCCATCGTCATTAGGAGGCCATGAATGTTACAATTAACTATCAGTTTTTTGTCGGATTCGAAAATCTAGACTCAAAGCAGACGGACCATTTGGTGCCCGAGGCAGCAATATCCCCTTGGAGACAAATCGGCTGGACTACGATGTATTGAATCTCGACGCAATTTGAGTCTTCTATCGTCATTAGGAGGCGCTGAACGTTTCAATTCACTATCATTTTTGCGTCGGATTCGAAAATATAGACTCACAGGAGAAGGATCAAATTGTGCCCGAGACTGCAATATCCCCTTGGATACAAGTCGACTGGAGGTCGATGTATTGACTCTCGACGCAATTTGAGTGTTCCATCGTCTTTAGGAGTCCCTGAACGTTACAATTAACTATCATTTATGCGTCGGATTCGAAAATCTAGCCTCACAGGAGAACGACCTTAAGGTGCCCGAGGCAGCAATAAACCCTTGGAGACAAGTCGGCTGGAAACCGATGTATTAATTCTTGACGCAATTTGAGTGTTCCATCGTCATTAGGAGGCCCTGAACGTTACAATTCACTATCATTTTTGCGTCGGATTCGAAAATCTAGACTCACAGGAGAACGACCATAAGGTGCCCGAGGCAGCAATAGACCTTTGGAGACAAGTCGGCTGGAAACCGATGAATTGATTCTTGACGCAATTTGAGTGTTCCATCGTCATTAGGAGGCCCTGAACGTTTCAATTAACTATGAATTTTGCGTCGGATTCGAAAATCTAGACTCACAGGAGAACGACCATAAGGTGCCCGAGGCAGCAATAAACCCTTGGAGACACAAGTCGGCTGGAGGCCGATGTATTGAATCTCGATGCAATTTGAGTGTTCCATCGTCATTAGGAGGCCCTAAACGTTACAATTAACTATGAAATTTGCGTCGGATTCGAAAATCTAGACTCACAGGAGAACGACCATAAGGTGCCCGAGGCAGCATTAGACCCTTGGAGACAAGTCGGCTGGAGGACGATGTATTGGATCGCGACGCAATTTGAGTGTTCCATCGTCATTAGGGGGCCCTGAATGTTACAATTAACTATCAGTTTTTCGTCGGATTCGAAAATCTAGACTCACAGCAGACGAACCATTTGGTGCCCGAAGCAGCAATATCCCCCTTGGAGACAAATCAGCTGGAGTACGATGTATTTAATGTCGACGCAATTTGAGAGTTCTATCGTCACCAGGAGGCGCTGAACGTTACTATTCACTATCATTTCTGCGTCGGATTCGAAAATCTAGACTAGAAGAGAACGACCATAAGGTGCCCGAGGCTGCATTAGACCCTTGGAGACAAGTCGGCTGGAGGCAGATGTATTGAATCTCGATGCAATTTGAGTGTTCCATCGTCATTAGGAGGCCCTAAAAGTTACAATTAACTATCATTTTTGCGTCGGATTCGATAATTTAAACTCACAAGAGAACGACCATAATGTGCCCGAGGCAGCAATAGACCCTTGGAGACAAGTCGGCTGGAAGCCGATGTATTGAATCTCGACGCAATTTGAGTGTTCCATCGTCATTACAAGGCCCTGAACGTTACAATTAACTATCATTTTTGCGTCGGATTCGAAAATCTAGACTCATAGGAGAATGACCATAAGGTGCCCCAGGCAGCAATAGACCCTTGGAGACAAGTCGGCTGGAGGACGATGTATTGAATCTCGACGCAATTTGAGTGTTCCATCGTCATTAGAAGGCCCTGAACGTTACAATTGACTATCATTTTTGCGTCGGATTAGAAAATCTAGACTTACAGGAGAACGACCATAAGGTGCCCGAGGCAGCAATAGACCCTTGGAGACAAGTCGGCTGGAGGACGATGTATTGAATCTCGACGCAATTTGAGTGTTCCATCGTCATTAGGAGGCCCTGAACGTTACAATTAACTATCATTTTTTGCGTCGGATTCGAAAATCTAGACTTACAAGAGAACGACCGTAAGCTACCCGAGGCAGCATTAGACCCTTGGAGTCAAGTCGGCTGGAGGACGATGAATTGAATCTCGACGCAATTTGAGTGTCCCATCGTCATTAGGAGGCCCTAAACGTTACAATTAACTATCATTTTTGCGTCGGATTCGATAATCTAAACTCACAGGAGAACGATCATACAGGTGCCCGAGGCAGCAATAGACCCCTTGGAGACAAGTCGGCTGGAAACCGATGAATTGATTCTTGACGCAATTTGAGTGTTCCATCGTCATTAGGAGGCCCTGAACGTTTCAATTAACTATGAATTTTGCGTCGGATTCGAAAATCTAGACTCACAGGAGAACGACCATAAGGTGCCCGAGGCAGCAATAAACCCTTGGAGACAAGTCGGCTGGAGGCCGATGTATTGAATCTCGATGCAATTTGAGTGTTCCATCGTCATTAGGAGGCCCTAAACGTTACAATTAACTATGAAATTTGCGTCGGATTCGAAAATCTAGACTCACAGGAGAACGACCATAAGGTGCCCGAGGCAGCATTAGACCCTTGGAGACAAGTCGGCTGGAGGACGATGTATTGGATCGCGACGCAATTTGAGTGTTCCATCGTCATTAGGGGGCCCTGAATGTTACAATTAACTATCAGTTTTTCGTCGGATTCGAAAATCTAGACTCACAGCAGACGAACCATTTGGTGCCCGAAGCAGCAATATCCCCCTTGGAGACAAATCAGCTGGAGTACGATGTATTTAATGTCGACGCAATTTGAGAGTTCTATCGTCACCAGGAGGCGCTGAACGTTACTATTCACTATCATTTCTGCGTCGGATTCGAAAATCTAGACTAGAAGAGAACGACCATAAGGTGCCCGAGGCTGCATTAGACCCTTGGAGACAAGTCGGCTGGAGGCAGATGTATTGAATCTCGATGCAATTTGAGTGTTCCATCGTCATTAGGAGGCCCTAAAAGTTACAATTAACTATCATTTTTGCGTCGGATTCGATAATTTAAACTCACAAGAGAACGACCATAATGTGCCCGAGGCAGCAATATGACCCTTGGAGACAAGTCGGCTGGAAGCCGATGTATTGAATCTCGACGCAATTTGAGTGTTCCATCGTCATTACAAGGCCCTGAACGTTACAATTAACTATCATTTTGCGTCGGATTCGAAAATCTAGACTCATAGGAGAATGACCATAAGGTGCCCCAGGCAGCAATAGACCCTTGGAGACAAGTCGGCTGGAGGACGATGTATTGAATCTCGACGCAATTTGAGTGTTCCATCGTCATTAGAAGGCCCTGAACGTTACAATTGACTATCATTTTTGCGTCGGATTAGAAAATCTAGACTTACAGGAGAACGACCATAAGGTGCCCGAGGCAGCAATAGACCCTTGGAGACAAGTCGGCTGGAGGACGATGTATTGAATCTCGACGCAATTTGAGTGTTCCATCGTCATTAGGAGGCCCTGAACGTTACAATTAACTATCATTTTTGCGTCGGATTCGAAAATCTAGACTTACAAGAGAACGACCGTAAGCTACCCGAGGCAGCATTAGACCCTTGGAGTCAAGTCGGCTGGAGGACGATGAATTGAATCTCGACGCAATTTGAGTGTCCCATCGTCATTAGGAGGCCCTAAACGTTACAATTAACTATCATTTTTGCGTCGGATTCGATAATCTAAATCACAGGAGAACGATCATAAGGTGCCCGAGGCAGCAACAGACCCTTAGAGACAAGTCGGCTGGATGCCGATGTATTGAATCTCGACGCAATTTAAGTGTTCCATTGCCTTTAGGAGGCCCTGAACGTTACAATTAACTAGGAGTTTTGCGTCGGATTCGAAAACGTAGAATCACCGGAGAAGGACCATGTGGTGACCGAGGCAGCGATATCCCCTTGGAGACAAGTCGGCTGGTGGACGATGTATTGAATCTCAACGAAATTTGAGTGTTCCATAGTCATTAGAAGGCCCTGAACGTTACAATTAACTATCATTTTTGCGTCGGATTCGAAAATTTAGACTCACAGGAGAACGACCATAAGGTACCCGAGGCACCAATAGACCCTTGGAGACAAGTCGGCTGGAGGAAGATGTATTGACTCTCGACGCAAAATGAGTGTTCCATCGTCATTAGGAGGCCCTGAATGTTACAATTAACTATCAGTTTTTCGTCGGATTCGAAAATCTAAACTCACAGGAGAACCACTATAAGGTGCCCGATGCAGCAATATCCTCTTGGAGACAAGTCGGCTGGAGGTCGATGTATTGAATCTCGACGCAATTTGAGTGTTCCATCGCCAATAGGACGCCCTGAACGTTACAATTAACTATGAGTTTTGCGTCGGATTGGAAAACGTAGAATCACCGGAGACGGACCATGTGGTGCCCGAGGCAGCGATATCCCCTTGGAGACAAGTCGGCTGGAGGCCGATGTATTGAATCTCGACGCAATTTGAGTGTTCCATCGTCATTAGGAGGCCCTGAACGTTGCAATTAACTATCATTTTTGCCTCGGATTCGAAAATCTAGACTCACAGGAGAACGACCATAAGGTGCCAGAGGCAGCAATAGACCCTTGGAGACAAGTCGGCTGGAGGTCGATGTATTGAATCTCGACTCAATTTGTGTGCTCCACCGTCATTGGGAGACCCTGAACGTTACAATTAACTATGAAATTTGCGTCGGATTCGAAAACGTAGAATCACCGGAGACGGACCATGTGGTGCCCGAGGCAGCGATATCCCCTTTGAGACAAGTCTGCTGGAGGCCGATGTATTGAATCTCGACGCAATTTGAGTGTTCCATCGTCATTAGAAGGCCCTGAACGTTACATTTAACTATCATTTTTGCGTCGGATTCGAAAATCCAGACCCACAGGAGACGGACCATTTGGTGCCCGAGGCAGCAATATCCCCTTGGAGACAATCAGCTGGAGGACGTTGTATTGAATGTCGACGCAATTTGAGAGTCATATCGTCATCAGGAGGCGCTGAACGTTACTATTCACTATCGTTTTTGCGTCGGATTCGAAAATCTAGACTTACAAGAGAACGACCATTAGGTGCCCGAGGCAGCATTAGACCCTTGGAGACAAGTCGGCTGGAGGACGATGTATTGAATCTCGACGCAATTTGAGTGTCCCATCGTCATTAGGAGGCCCTAAACGTTTCAATGAACTATCATTTTTGCGTCGGATTCGATTATCTAAACTCACAGGAGAACGACCATAAGGTGCCCGAGGCAGCAACAGACCCTTGGAGAAAAGTCGGCTGGAGGCCGATATATTGAATCTCGACGCAAATTGAGTGTTCCATCGTCTTTAGGAGGCCCTGAACGTTACAATTAACTAGCAGTTTAGCGTCGGATTCGAAAACGTAGAATCACCGGAGAAGGACAAAGTGGTGCCCGACGCAGCGATATCCCCTTGGAGACAAGTCGGCTGGAGGACGATGTATTGAATCTCGACGCAATTTGAGCGTTCCATCGTCATTAGAAGGCCCTGAACGTTACAATTAACTATCATTTTTGCGTCGGATTCGAAAATCTAGACTCACAGGAGAACGACCATAAGGTGCCCGAGGCAGCAAGAGATCCTTGGAGACAAGTCGGCTGGAGGCCGATGTATTGAATCTCGACGCAATTTGAGTGTTCCATCGTCTTTAGAAGGCCCTGAACGTTACAATTAACTATCATTTTTGCGTCGGGTTTGAGTATCTAGAATCACAGGAGACGGACCACATGGAGCCCGAGGCAGCAATATCCCCTGGTAGACAAGTCGGCTGGAGGAAGATGTATTGACTCTCGACGCAAAATGAGGGTTCCATCGTCATTAGGAAGCCCTGAATGTTACAATTAACTATCAGTTTTTCGTCGGATTCGAAAATCTAAACTCACAGGAGAACGACCATAAGGTGCCCGATGCAGCAATATCCCCTTGGAGACAAGTCGGCTGGAGGTCGATGTATTGAATCTCGACGCAATTTGAGAGTTCCATCGTCATTTGGAGGCCCTGAACATTACAATTAACTATCATTTTTGCGTCGGATTCGAAAATCTAGACTTACAAGAGAACGAGCATAAGGTGCCCGAGGCAGCATTAGACCCTTGGAGACAAGTCGGCTGGAGGACGATGTATTGGATCTCGACGCAATTCTAGTGTCCCATCGTCATTAGGAGGCCCTAAACGTTACAATTAACTATCATTCTTGCGTCGGATTCGATAATCTAAACTCACAGGAGAACGACCATAAGGTGCCCGAGGCAGCAACAGACCCTTGGAGACAAGTCGGCTGGAGGCCGATGTATTGAATCTCGACGCAATTTGAGTGTTCCATCGTCATTACAAGGCCCTGAACGTTTCAATTAACTATCATTTTTGCGTCGGATTCGAATATCTAGACTCACAGGAGAACGACCGTAAGGTGCCCGAGGCAGCAATAGACCCTTGGAGACAAGTCGGCTGGAGGACGTTGTATTGAATCTCGACGCAATTTGAGTGTTCCATCGGCATTAGGAGGCCCTGACCGTTACAGTTAAGTATCATTTTAGCGTCGGATTCGAAAATCTAGACTCACAGGAGAACGACCATAAGGTGCCCGAGGCAGCAATAGACCCTTGGAGACAAGTCGGCTGGAGGTCGATGTATTGAATCTCGACGCAATTTGAATGTTCCATCGTCATTAGAAGGCCCCGAACGTTACAATTAAGTAACATTTTTGCGTCGGATTCGGAAGTCCAGACTCACGGGAGACGGACCATTTGGTGCCGAGGCAGCAATATTCCCTTGGAGACAAATCAGCTGGAGGACGATGTATTGAATGTCGACGCAATTTGAGAGTTCTATCGTCATCAGGAGGCGCTGAACGTTACTATTCACTATCATTTTTGCGTCGGAATCGAAAATCTAGACTTACAAGAGAACGACCATAAGGTGCCCGAGGCAGTATTAGACCCTTGGAGACAAGTCGGCTGGAGGACGATGTATTGAATCTCGACGCAATTTGAGAGTTCCATCGGCAATAGGAGGCCCTGAACGTTACAATTAACTATGAGTTTTGCGTCGGATTCGAAAACGTAGAATCACCGGAGACGGACCATGTGGGGCCCCAGGCAGCGATATCCCCTTGGAGACAAGTCGGCTGGAGGCCGATGTATTGAATCTCGGCGCAATTTGAGTGTTCCATCGTCATTAGAAGGCCCTGAACGTTACAATTAACTATCATTTTTGCGTCGGATTCGAAAATCTAGACTCACAGGAGAACGACCATAAGGTGCCCGAGGCAACAATAGACCCTCGGAGACAAGTCGGCTGGAGGACGATGTATTGAATCTCGACGCAATTTGAGAGTTCCATTGTCATTAGGAGGCCCTGAACGTTACAAATTACTATCCTTTTTCGTCGGATTCGAAAATCTAGACGTACAAGAGAACGACCATAAGGTGCCCGAGGCAGCATTAGACCCTTGGAGACAAGTCGGCTGGAGGACGATGTATTGGATCTCGACGCAATTTGAGTGTCCCATCGTCATTAGGAGGCCCTAAACGCTACAATTAAATATCATTTTTGCGTCGGGTTCGATAATCTAAACTCATAGGAGAACGACCATAAGGTGCCCGAGGCAGCAACAGACCCTTGGAGACAAGTCGGCTGGAGGCCGATGTATTGAATCTCGACGCAATTTGAGTGTTCCATCGTCATTACAAGGCCTTGAACGTTACAATTAACTATCATTTTTGCGTCGGATTCGAAAATCTAGACTGACAGGAGAACGACCATAAGGTGCCCGAGGCAGCAATAGACCCTTGGAGACAAGTCGGCTGGAGGACGATGTATTGAATCTCGACGCAATTTGAGTGTTAAATCGGCATTAGGAGGCCCTGAACGTTACAATTAACTATCATTTTTGCGTCGGATTCGATAATCTAAACTCACAGGAGAACGGACCATAAGTTGCACGAGGCAGCAATAGACCCTTAGAGACAAGTCGGCTGGAGGCCGATGTATTGAATCTCGACGCAATTTGAGTGTTCCATCGTCTTTAGGAGGCCCTAACGTTACAATTAACTATCATTTTTGCGTCGGATTCGAAAATCTAGACTTACAGGAGAACGACCACAAAGTGCCCGAGGCAGCAATAGACCCTTGGAGACAAGTCGGCTGGAGGACGATGTATTGAATCTCGACGCAATTTGAGTGTTCCATCGTCTTTAGGAGTCCCTGAACGTTACAATAAACTATCATTTTTGCGTCGGATTCGAAAATCTAGACTCACAGGAGAAGGATCATATTGTGCCCGAGACAGCAATATCCCCTTGGAGACAAGTCGGCTGGAGGACGATGTATTGAATCTGGACGCAATTTGAGTGTTCCATCGGCATTAGGAGGCCCTGAACCTTACAATTAACTATCAGTTTCGCGTCGGGTTCGAAAATCTAGACTCACAGGAGAACGACCATAAGGTGCCCGAGGCAGCAATAGAACCCTTGGAGACAAGTCGGCTGGAGGACGATGTATTGAATCTCGACGCAATTTGAGTGTTCCATCGTCTTAGGAGTCCCTGAACGTTACAATTAACTATCATTTTTGCGTCGGATTCGAAAATCTAGACTCACAGGAGAAGGATCATATTGTGCCCGAGACAGCAATATCCCCTTGGAGACAAGTCGGCTGGAGGACGATGTATTGAATCTCGACGCAATTTGAGTGTCCCATCGTCATTAGGAGGCTCTAAACATTACAATTAACTATCATTTTTGCGTCGGATTCGATAATCTAAACTCACAGGAGAACGACCATAAGGTGCCCGAGGCAGCAACAGACCCTTGGAGACAAGTCGGCTGGAGGCCGATGTATTGGATCTCGACGCAATTTGAGTGTTCCATCGTCATTACAAGGCCTTGAACGTTACAATTAACTATCATTTTTGCGTCGGATTCGAAAATCTAGACTCAGAGGAGAACAACCATAAGGTGCCCGAGGCAGCAATAGACCCTTGGAGACAAGTCGGCTGGAGGACGATGTATTGGATCTCGACGCAATTTGAGTGTCCCATCGTCATTAGGAGGCCCTAAACGATACAATTAACTATCATTTTTGCGTCGGATTCGATAATCTAAACTCACAGGAGAACGACCATAAGGTGCCCGAGGCAGCAACAGACCCTTGGAGACAAGTCGGCTGGAGGTCGATGTATTGAATCTCGACGCAATTTGAGTGTTCCATCGTCATTACGAGGCCCTGAACGTTACAATTAACTATCAGTCTCGCGTCGGATTCGAAAATCTACGCTCACATAAGACGGACCACATGGAGCCCGAGGCAGCAATATCCCCTTGGAGACAAGTCGGCTAAAGGTCGATGTATTGAATCTCGACTCAATTTGAATGTTCCATCGTCATTAGGTGGCAATGAACGTTACAATTAACAATCAGTTTTGCGTCGGGTTCGAAAATCTAGACTCACAGCAGAACGATCACAAGGTGCCCGTGGCAGCTATTGACCCTTGGAGACAAGTCGGTTGGAGGACGATGTATTGGATCGCGACGCAAAATGAGTGTTCCATCGTCATTAGGAGGCCCTGAATGTTACAATTAAACTATCAGTTTTTCGTCGGATTCGATAATCTAAACTCACAGGAGAACGACCATAAGGTGCCCGAGGCAGCAACAGACCCTTGGAGACAAGTCGGCTGGAGGCCGATGTATTGAATCTCGACGCAATTTGAGTGTTCCATCGTCATTACAAGGCCCTGAACGTTACAATTAACTATCATTTTTGCGTCGGATTCGAATATCTAGACTCACAGCGAGAACGACCGTAAGGTGCCCGAGGCAGCAATAGACCCTTGGAGACAAGTCGGCTGGAGGCCGATGTATTGAATCTCGACGCAATTTGAGTGTTCCATCGGCATTAGGAGGCCCTGAACGTTACAATTGACTATCATTTTTTCGTCGGATTCGATAATCTACACTCACAGGAGAACGACCATAAGGTGCCCGAGGCAGCAATAGACCCTTGGAGACAAGTCGGCTGGAGGCCGATGTATTGAATCTCGACGCAATTTGAGTGTTCCATCGGCATTAGGAGGCCCTGAACGTTACAATTGACTATCATTTTTTCGTCGGATTCGATAATCAACCACTCACAGGAGAACGACCATAAGGTGCACGAGACTGCAATATCCCCTTGGAGACAAGTCGGCTGGAGGCCGATGTATTGAATCTCGACGCAATTTGAGTGTTCCATCGTCATTACAAGGCCCTGAACGTTACAATTAACTGTCATTTATGCGTCGGATTCGAAAATCTAAACTCACAGGAGAACGACCATAAGGTGCCGAGGCAGCAATAGACCCTTGGAGACAAGTCGGCTGGAAACCGATGTATTGATTCTTGACGCAATTTGACTGTTCCATCGTCATTAGGAGGCCCTGAACGTTACAATTAACTATGAGTTTTGCGTCGGATTCGAAAATCTAGACTCACAGGAGAACGACCATAAGGTGCCCGAGGCAGCAATATACCCTTGGAGACAAGTCGGCTGGAGGCCGATGTATTGAATCTCGACGCAATTTGAGTGTTCCATCGTCATTAGGAGGCCCTAAACGTTACAATTAACTATCATTTTTGCGTTGGATTCGAAAATCTAGACTCACAGGAGGACGACCTTAAGGTCCCCGAGGCAGCAATAGACCCTTGGAGACAAGTCGGCTGGAGGACGATGTATTGAATCTCGACGCAATTTGAGTGTTCCATCGGCATTAGGAGGCCCTGAACCTTACAATTAACTATCAGTTTCGCGTCGGATTCGAAAATCAAGACTCACAGGAGAACGACCATTAGGTGCCCGAGGCAGCAATAGACCCTTGGAGACAAGTCGGCTGGAGGACGATGTGTTGAATCTCGAAGCAATTTGAGTGTTCCATCGTCTTTAGGAGTCCTGAACGTTACAATTAACTATCATTTTTGCGTCGGATTCGAATATCTAGACTTACAAGAGAACGACCATAAGGTGCCCGAGGCAGCATTAGACCCTTGGAGACAAGTCGGCTGGAGGCCGATGTATTGAATCTCGACGCAATTTGAGTGTTCCATCGTCATTAGGAGGCCCTAAACCTTACAATTAACTATCAGTTTCGCGTCGGATTCGAAAATCTACTCACAGGAGAAGTTCATACTATGCTCGAGACAGCAATATACCCCTCGGAGACAAATCGACTGGAGGCCGATGTATTGAATCTCGACGCAATTTGAGTGTTCCATCGTCATTACAAGGCCCTGAACGTTACAATTAACTATCATTTTTGCGTCGGATTCGAAAATCTAGACTCACAGGAGAACGACCATAAGGTGCCCGTGGCAGAAACAGACCCTTGGAGACAAGTCGGCTGGAGGACGATTATTGAATCTCGACGCAATGTGAGTGTTCCATCATCATTAAAAGGCCCTGAACGTTACAATTAACTATCATTTATGCGTCGGATTCGAAAATCTAGACTCACAGGAGAACGACCATAAGGTGCCCGAGGCAGCAATAGACCCTTGGAGACAAGTCGGCTGGAAACCGATGTATTGATTCTTGACGCAATTTGAGTGTTCCATCGTCATTAGGAGGCTCAGAACGTTACAATTAACTATGAGTTTTGCGTCGGATTCGAAAATCTAGACACACAGGAGAACGACCATAAGGTGCCCGAGGCAGCAATAGACCCTTGGAGACAAGTCGGCTGGAGGCCGATGTATTGAATCTCGACGCAATTTGAGTGTTCCATCGTCATTAGGAGGCCCTAAACGTTACAATTAACTATCATTTTTGCGTCAGATTCGAAAATCTAGACTCACAGGAGAACGACCATAAGGTGCCCGAGGCAGCAATAGACCCTTGGAGACAAGTCGGCTGGAGGACGATGTATTGAATCTCGACGCAATTTGAGTGTTCCATCGGCATTAGGAGGCCCTGAACCTTACAATTAACTATCAGTTTCGCGTCGGATTCGAAAATCTAGACTCACAGGAGAACGACCATAAGGTGCCCGAGGCAGCAATAGACCCTTGGAGACAAGTCGGCTGGAGGACGATGTGTTGAATCTCGACGCAATTTGAGTGTTCCATCGTCTTTAGGAGTCCTGAACGTTACAATTAACTATCATTTTTGCGTCGGATCCGAATATCTAGACTTACAAGAGAACGATCATAAGGTGCCCGAGGCAGCATTAGACCCTTGGAGACAAGTCGGCTGGAGGCCGATGTAAAGAATCTCGACGCAATTTGAGTGTTCCAACGTCATTTGGAGGCCCTAAACGTTACAATTAACTATCATTTTTGCGTCGGATTCGAAAATCTAGAATCACAGGAGAAGGACCATGTGGTCCCCGAGACAGCATAGACCCTTGGAGACAAGTCGGATGGAAATCGATGTATTGATTCTTGACGCAATTTGAGTGTTCCATCGTCATTAGGAGGCCCTGTACGTTACAATTCACTATCATTTTTGCGTCGGATTCGAAAATCTAGACTTACAAGAGAACGACCATAAGGTGCCGGAGGCAGCATTAGACCCTTGGAGACAAGTCGGCTGGAGGACGATGTATTGAATCTCGACGCAATTTGAGTGTCCCATCGTCATTAGGAGGCCCTAAACGTTACAATTAACTATCATTTTTGCGTCGGATTCGATAATCTAAACTCACAGGAGAACGACCATAAGGTGCCCGAGGCAGCAACAGACCCTTGGAGACAAGTCGGCTCGACGCAATTTGAGTGTTCCATCGGCATTAGGAGGCCCTGAACGTTACAGTTAACTATCATTTTAGCGTCGGATTCGAAAATCTAATAACAGGAGAAGGATCATATGGTGCACGAGACTGCAATATCCCCTTGGATACAAGTCGGCTGGAGGCCGATGTATTGAATCTCGACGCAATTTGAGTGTTCCATCGTCATTAGGAGGCCCTAAACCTTACAATTAACTATCAGTTTCGCGTCGGATTCGAAAATCTACTCACAGGAGAAGTTCATACTGTGCTCGAGACAGCAATATACCCTCTGGAGACAAATCGACTGGAGGCCGATGTATTGAATATCGACGCAATTTGCGTGTTCCATCGACATTAGGTCGCCCTGAACGTTACAATTAACTATCATTTTTGCGTCGGATTCGATAATCTAAACTCACAGGAGAACGACCATAAGGTGCCCGAGGCAGCAATAGACCCTTGGAGACAAGTCGGCAGGAAACCGATGTATTGATTCTTGACGCAATTTGAGTGTTCCATCGTCATTAGGAGGCTCTGAACGTTACAATTAACTATGAGTTTTGCCTCGGACTCGAAAATCTAGACTAACAGGAAAACGACCATAAGGTGCCCGAGGCAGCAATAGACCCTTGGAGACAAGTCGGCTGGAGGCCGATGTATTGAATTTCGACGCAATTTGAGTGTTCCATCGTCATTAGGGGGCCCTAAACGTTACAATTAACTATCATTTTTGCGTCGGATTCGAAAATCTAGACTCACAGGAGAACGACCATAAGGTGCCCGAAGCAGCAATAGATCCTTGGAGACAAGTCGGCTGGAGGACGATGTATTGAATGTCGACGCAATTTGAGTGATCCATCGGCATTAGGAGGCCCTGAACCTTACAATTAACTATCAGTTTCGCGTCGGATTCGAAATCTAGACTCACAGGAGAACGACCATAAGGTGCCCGAGGCAGCAATAGACCCTTGGGGATAAGTCGGCTGGAGGACGATGTGTTGAATCTCGACGCAATTTGAGTGTTCCATCTTCTTTAGGAGTCCTGAACGTTACAATTAACTATCATTTTTGCGTCGGATTCGAATATCTAGACTTACAAGAGACGACCATAGGTGCCCGAGGCAGCATTCGACCATTGGAGACAAGTCGGCTGGAGGCCGATGTATTGAATCTCGACGCAATTTGAGTGTTCCATCGTCATTTGGAGGCCCTAAACGTTACAATTAACTATCATTTTTGCGTCGGATTCGAAAATCTAGAATCACAGGAGAAGGACCATGTGGTCGCCGAGGCAGCAATAGACCCTTGGAGACAAGTCGGCTGGAGGAAGATGTATTGAATCTCGACGCAATTTGAGTGTTCCATCGTCATTACAAGGCCCTGAACGTTACATTAACTATCATTTTTGCGTCGGATTCGAAAATCTAGACTCACAGGAGAACGACCATAAGGTGCCCGAGGCAGCAATAGACCCTTGGAGACAAGTCGGCTGGAAACCGATGTATTGATTCTTGACGCAATTTGAGTGTTCCATCGTCATTAGGAGGCCCTGAACGTTACAATTAACTATCAGTTTCGCGTCGGATTCGAAATCTACGCTCACATAAGACGGACCACATGGAGCCCGAGGCAGCAAAATCCCCTTGGAGACAAGTCGGCTAAAGGTCGATGTATGAATCTCGACACAATTTGAGTGTTCCATCGTCATTAGGTGGCAATGAACGTTACAATTAACAATCAGTTTTGCGTCGGGTTCGAAAATCTAGACTCACAGGAGAACGACCATAAGGTGCCCGAGGCAGCAATAGAACCTTGGAGACAAGTCGGCTGGAGGACGATGTATTGAATCTCGACGCAATTTGAGAGTTCCATCGTCATTAGGAGGCCCTGAACGTTACAATTAACTATCATTTTTGCGTCGGATTCGAAATCTAGACTTACAAGAGAACGACCATAAGGTGCCCGAGGCAGCATTAGACCCTTGGAGACAAGTCGGCTGGAGGACGATGTATTGAATCTCGACGGAATTTGAGTGTCCCATCGTCATTAGGAGGCCCTAAACGTACCATTAACTATCATTTTTGCGTCGGATTCGATAATCTAAACTCACAGGAGAACGACCATAAGGTGCCCGAGGCAGCAACAGACCCTTGGAGACAAGTCGGCTGGAGGCCGATGTATTGAATCTCGAATTTGAGTGTTCCATCGTCATTACAAGGCCCTGAACGTTACAATTAACTATCATTTTTGCGTCGGATTCGAATATCTAGACTCACAGGAGAACGACCGTAAGGTGCCCGAGGCAGCAATAGACCCTTGGAGACAAGTCGGCTGGAGGCCGATGTATTGAATCTCGACGCAATTTGAGTGTTCCATCGGCATTAGGAGGCCCTGAACGTTACAATTGACTATCATTTTTGCGTCGGATTCGATAATCTACACTCACAGGAGAACGACCATAAGGTGCCCGAGGCAGCAATAGACCCTTGGAGACAAGTCGGCTGGAGGCCGATGTATTAAATCTCGACGCAATTTGAGTGTTCCATCGGCATTAGGAGGCCCTGAACGTTACAGATAACTATCATCTTATCGTCGGATTCGAAAATCTACTAACAGGAGAAGGTTCATATGGTGCACGAGACTGCAATATCCCCATGGGGACAAGTCGGCTGGAGGCCGATGTATTGAATCTCGACGCAATTTGAGTGTTCCATCGTCATTACAAGGCCCTGAACGTTACAATTAACTATCATTTATGCGTCGGATTCGAAATCTAGACTCACAGGGAGAACGACCATAAGGTGCCCGAGGCAGCAATAGACCCTTGGAGACAAGTCGGCTGGAACCGATGTATTGATTCTTGACGCAATTTGAGTGTTCCATCGTCATTAGGAGGCCCTGAACGTTACAATTAACTATGAGTTTTGCGTCGGATTCGAAAATCTAGACTCACAGGAGAACGACCATAAGGTGCCCGAGGCAGCAATAGACCCTTGGAGACAAGTCGGCTGGAGGCCGATGTATTGAATCTCGACGCAATTTGAGTGTTCCATCGTCATTAGGAGGCCCTAAACGTTACAATTAACTATCACTTTTGCGTCGGATTCGAAATCTAGACTCACAGGAGGACGACCATAAGGTGCCCGAGGCAGCAATAGACCCTTGGAGACAAGTCGGCTGGAGGACGATGTATGAATCTCGACGCAATTTGAGTGTTCCATCGGCATTAGGAGGCCCTGAACCTTACAATTAACTATCAGTTTAGCGTCGGATTCGAAAATCAAGACTCACAGGAGAACGACCATTAGGTGCCCGAGGCAGCAATAGACCCTTGGAGACTAGTCGGCTGGAGGACGATGTGTTGAATCTCGACGCAATTTGAGTGTTCCATCGTCTTTAGGAGACCTGAACGTTACAATTATCTATCATTTTTGCGTCGGATTCGAATATCTAGACTTACAAGAGAACGACCATAAGGTGCCCGAGGCAGCATTAGACCCTTGGAGACAAGTCGGCTGGAGGCCGATGTATTGAATCTCGACGCAATTTGAGTGTTCCATCGTCTTCGGAGGCCCTAAACGTTACATTAACTATCATTTTTGCGTCGGATTCGAAAATCTAGATTCACAGGAGAAGGACAATGTGGTCGCCGAGGCAGCAATAGGCCCTTGGAGACAAGTCGGCTGGAGGAAGGTGTATTGAATCTCGACGCAATTTGAGTGTTCCATCGTCATTACAAGGCCCTGAACGTTACAATTAACTGTCATTTTTGCGTCGGATTCGAAAATCTAGACTCACAGGAGAACGACCATAAGGTGCCCGAGGCAGCAATAGACCCTGGAGACAAGTCGGCTAAAACCGATGTATTGATTCTTGACGCAATTTGAGTGTTCCATCGTCATTAGGAGGCCCTGTACTTTACAATTCACTATAATTTTTGCGTCGGATTCGAAAATCTAGACATACAAGAGAACGACCATAAGGTGCCCGAGGCAGCATTAGACCCTTGGAGACAAGTCGGCTGGAGGCCGATGTATTGAATCACGACGCAATTTGAGTGTTCCATCGTCATTCGGAGGCCCTAAACGTTACCATTAACTATCATTTTTGCGTCGGATTCGAAAATCTAGAATCACAGGAGAAGGACAATGTGGTCGCCGAGGCAGCAATAGGCCCTTGGAGACAAGTCGGCTGGAGGAAGGTGTATTGA
>NW_025726452.1:65000-70335 GCF_021461395.2 Schistocerca americana | reverse complement strand
GCCAGCCGCTCCAGCGCTTCAGCGCTCGTACCACACAACATTGGCGTTAGTTTTGAGAAGCACGCGTGGTTCCGCACGCGGCGCACGGCTACTGCGAGCCGTACAGGTAGCGTGTTGCGCGACACGACACGCACATCGAAAGACATGCAGTCTAGTCGGTAATGATCCTTCCGCAGGTTCACCTACGGAAACCTTGTTACGACTTTTACTTCCTCTAAATGATCAAGTTTGGTCATCTTTCCGGTAGCATCGGCAACGACAGAGTCAATGCCGCGTACCAGTCCGAAGACCTCACTAAATCATTCAATCGGTAGTAGCGACGGGCGGTGTGTACAAAGGGCAGGGACGTAATCAACGCGAGCTTATGACTCGCGCTTACTGGGAATTCCTCGTTCATGGGGAACAATTGCAAGCCCCAATCCCTAGCACGAAGGAGGTTCAGCGGGTTACCCCGACCTTTCGGCCTAGGAAGACACGCTGATTCCTTCAGTGTAGCGCGCGTGCGGCCCAGAACATCTAAGGGCATCACAGACCTGTTATTGCTCAATCTCGTGCGGCTAGAAGCCGCCTGTCCCTCTAAGAAGAAAAGTAATCGCTGACAGCACGAAGGATGTCACGCGACTAGTTAGCAGGCTAGAGTCTCGTTCGTTATCGGAATTAACCAGACAAATCGCTCCACCAACTAAGAACGGCCATGCACCACCACCCACCGAATCAAGAAAGAGCTATCAATCTGTCAATCCTTCCGGTGTCCGGGCCTGGTGAGGTTTCCCGTGTTGAGTCAAATTAAGCCGCAGGCTCCACTCCTGGTGGTGCCCTTCCGTCAATTCCTTTAAGTTTCAGCTTTGCAACCATACTTCCCCCGGAACCCAAAAGCTTTGGTTTCCCGGAGGCTGCCCGCCGAGTCATCGGAGGAACTGCGGCGGATCGCTGGCTGGCATCGTTTATGGTTAGAACTAGGGCGGTATCTGATCGCCTTCGAACCTCTAACTTTCGTTCTTGATTAATGAAAACATACTTGGCAAATGCTTTCGCTTCTGTTCGTCTTGCGACGATCCAAGAATTTCACCTCTAACGTCGCAATACGAATGCCCCCGCCTGTCCCTATTAATCATTACCTCGGGTTCCGAAAACCAACAAAATAGAACCGAGGTCCTATTCCATTATTCCATGCACACAGTATTCAGGCGGGCTTGCCTGCTTTAAGCACTCTAATTTGTTCAAAGTAAACGTGCCGGCCCACCGAGACACTCACTCAAGAGCACCCTGGTAGGATTGCAACGGGGTCCGCCTCGGGACGCACGAGCACGCACGAGGCGCGTCGCACGCCTTCAGCTCGCCCCACCGGCAGGACGTCCCACGATACATGCCAGTTAAACACCGACGGGCGGTGAACCAACAGCGTGGGACACAAATCCAACTACGAGCTTTTTAACCGCAACAACTTTAATATACGCTATTGGAGCTGGAATTACCGCGGCTGCTGGCACCAGACTTGCCCTCCAATAGATACTCGTTAAAGGATTTAAAGTGTACTCATTCCGATTACGGGGCCTCGGATGAGTCCCGTATCGTTATTTTTCGTCACTACCTCCCCGTGCCGGGAGTGGGTAATTTGCGCGCCTGCTGCCTTCCTTGGATGTGGTAGCCGTTTCTCAGGCTCCCTCTCCGGAATCGAACCCTGATTCCCCGTTACCCGTTACAACCATGGTAGGCGCAGAACCTACCATCGACAGTTGATAAGGCAGACATTTGAAAGATGCGTCGCCGGTACGAGGACCGTGCGATCAGCCCAAAGTTATTCAGAGTCACCAAGGCAAACGGACCGGACGAGCCGACCGATTGGTTTTGATCTAATAAAAGCGTCCCTTCCATCTCTGGTCGGGACTCTGTTTGCATGTATTAGCTCTAGAATTACCACAGTTATCCAAGTAACGTGGGTACGATCTAAGGAACCATAACTGATTTAATGAGCCATTCGCGGTTTCACCTTAATGCGGCTTGTACTGAGACATGCATGGCTTAATCTTTGAGACAAGCATATGACTACTGGCAGGATCAACCAGGGAGCTGCGTCAACTAGAGCTGAGCAGCCGGCCGCCCGGGAGTGTGTCCCGGGGGCCCGCGCGAACACGCAAGCGTCCGCTCAATTATTCTGCAAACAGGAGGAGGCTGAGCTCCCCTGCACAATACACCTCGAAACCCTCTCAGGTCCCGGCGGCGCGCAGCGCCGTCCTAAGTACTTGGTCGGGTTCGAGAGAGGCGCAATCGCCCGGAGTTTGGCGAGTAGACGCTTTAGGTGCGACCACCCGTGCTCCCAACTGAGCTTGCCGCTGCCGACAGAGGCCCGGGAGCGTGCTGTCGTGGCATTGCCGGCGGGAGACAACACGCGCCACCTACGGTGGCCGGCAGCTCCAACGCCAGCGCCACAGAAGGACAAAAGCCCCACTTGGGTGCCGAAGCGAACGCGCCAACACGTCCGCACAGCTGCGATACAAACCACCTGCGAGAACCGCAGAGGCGACCGAGCAGCAGACGGCGTCGCGGCGCCGAGCGCCGGGCGGCGGCGCATCCTCAGCGCACACAGTCCTCAATCGGACCAGCACACTGCAGATGTCCACCGCGCTTCGCACCGGGCCCGCGAGGACCTACTTTGGCCGCACGGCGCCGCGTGCAGGGTGCGCCGGCGCGCAGCTGCGCCGCCTGCCGCCTCCGTCGGCCGGCGCGCCTGCCACTGGCCGCCCCCACCAGCCGGCTGTAGCGCGTGCGCCCACGCACCGCGCGGCCAGCACGCCGGGAGGCCCCCCCTCACCGGCCGGGGACGGTCCCACCCAGCCACCGCCGCGTATCGCTTCACACCCACATGCCATTCACGTTCGTGGGCATGGTGGGTATCGCTGAAACAACCGGTTGGTAGCTCAACCGATCGTCGCCATCACTGATTCACCTCTAGCGAGAACAACCGCACCACAACGGTTTACCAGTTGTTCATTTGCGTAACGTCACCAGCAAACGTAGACGTCCATCGCCATTTGCAAATTCAACGATTGTTGCATGCCTGTGTCAGGTGTCACGACACACTATGTCTGCCCACATACACGCAACAACATGTGCACGCTTCGCGAACACGTGGAAGGTGGCCCCCGTACGTATGCGATGTCCATTGCGCGAACGACTGTCAACCGGCCTCTGTCGCATGTCGCAGATGTGGAACGCAGTGCACCATGCTATCACGGTGAGTGAGAAGAGACGACTACGTCTGACAACACGCGCCACTACATCAACAGACGGCTCATGCTGATCGCCATCCACGGCATACCATACTGCAATCCAGCTCTTATAGGGAGACGACACGTAGCTGAGTGCACAATATTTGGACCGTATGGTTCGCCGTTGTTGGCGCAGTCGTGGTACGGTCACACATGTACCACGATGTATCATTCAGTACATGAGGACCAATGTGCAGTACAGTGTGTGATTTGGACGTACAACATCAGCGGACAGTTGACACAAGCCGTACCACAACGTAGGCTGTGCTTCGCCATGCGAATGCCAATGAACAACTGCGAAGGGCATTGAGCATGTACGTCCTGCTGCCATCCGCATTACAGTGTATAGCTGCAAGGTGTTTAACATGAAGCGATACTCTGGGGACCGGGCAGTGCGGGTAGCAAACTATATTGCGGGGGTTGCAGTTAGGCAACACTACACTAATTTAACGCGTCGTATGACAATTACAGAGCAGGTTAAGGCCCAACGTGTGTTGGGTTAAGGCCCAACGTGTGTTGGGTTAAGGCCCAACGTGTGTTGGGTTAAGGCCCAACGTGTGTTGGGTTAAGGCCCAACGTGTGTTGGGTTAAGGCCCAACGTGTGTTGGGTTAAGGCCCAACGTGTGTTGGGTTAAGGCCCAACGTGTGTTGGGTTAAGGCCCAACGTGTGTTGGGTTAAGGCCCAACGTGTGTTGGGTTAAGGCCCAACGTGTGTTGGGTTAAGGCCCAACGTGTGTTGGGTTAAGGCCCAACGTGTGTTGGGTTAAGGCCCAACGTGTGTTGGGTTAAGGCCCAACGTGTGTTGGGTTAAGGCCCAACGTGTGTTGGGTTAAGGCCCAACGTGTGTTGGGTTAAGGCCCAACGTGTGTTGGGTTAAGGCCCAACGTGTGTTGGGTTAAGGCCCAACGCGTGTTGGGTTAAGGCCCAACGCGTGTTGGGTTAAGGCCCAACGCGTGTTGGGTTAAGGCCCAACGCGTGTTGGGTTAAGGCCCAACGCGTGTTGGGTTAAGGCCCAACGCGTGTTGGGTTAAGGCCCAACGCGGGTTAGGTTAAGGCGCAACGCGGGTTAGGTTAAGGCGCAACGCGGGTTAGGTTAAGGCGCAACGCGGGTTAGGTTAAGGCGCAACGCGGGTTAGGTTAAGGCGCAACGCGGGTTAGGTTAAGGCGCAACGCGGGTTAGGTTAAGGCGCAACGCGGGTTACGTTAAGGCGCAACGCGGGTTACGTTAAGGCGCAACGCGGGTTACGTTAAGGCGCAACGCGGGTTACGTTAAGGCGCAACGCGGGTTACGTTAAGGCGCAATATAGGTTAGGTTAAGGCGCAATATAGGTTAGGTTAAGGCGCAATATAGGTTAGGTTAAGGCGCAATACGGGTTAGGTTAAGGCGCAATACGGGTTAGGTTAAGGCGCAATACGGGTTAGGTTAAGGCGCAATACGGGTTAGGTTAAGGCACAATACGGGTTAGGTTAAGGCACAATACGGGTTAGGTTAAGGCACAATACGGGTTAGGTTAAGGCACAATACGGGTTAGGTTAAGGCACAATACGGGTTAGGTTAAGGCACAATACGGGTTAGGTTAAGGCACAATACGGGTTAGGTTAAGGCACAATACGGGTTAGGTTAAGGCACAATACGGGTTAGGTTAAGGCACAATACGGGTTAGGTTAAGGCACAATACGGGTTAGGTTAAGGCACAATACGGGTTAGGTTAAGGCACAATACGGGTTAGGTTAAGGCACAATACGGGTTAGGTTAAGGTACAATACGGGTTAGGTTAAGGTACAATACGGGTTAGGTTAAGGTACAATACGGGTTAGGTTAAGGTACAATACGGGTTAGGTTAAGGTACAATACGGGTTAGGTTAAGGTACAATACGGGTTAGGTTAAGGTACAATACGGGTTAGGTTAAGGTACAATACGGGTTAGGTTAAGGTACAATACGGGTTAGGTTAAGGTACAATACGGGTTAGGTTAAGGTACACATTGTTGTAAGGAAAGGTGTTTTGGGGGGGGGGGGGGGGCCGGTTTGTTGATTGTGATTATCGTAAGTAAATGACTGCGGCA
>NW_025726452.1:45000-57500 GCF_021461395.2 Schistocerca americana | reverse complement strand
ACCACCACCCACCGAATCAAGAAAGAGCTATCAATCTGTCAATCCTTCCGGTGTCCGGGCCTGGTGAGGTTTCCCGTGTTGAGTCAAATTAAGCCGCAGGCTCCACTCCTGGTGGTGCCCTTCCGTCAATTCCTTTAAGTTTCAGCTTTGCAACCATACTTCCCCCGGAACCCAAAAGCTTTGGTTTCCCGGAGGCTGCCCGCCGAGTCATCGGAGGAACTGCGGCGGATCGCTGGCTGGCATCGTTTATGGTTAGAACTAGGGCGGTATCTGATCGCCTTCGAACCTCTAACTTTCGTTCTTGATTAATGAAAACATACTTGGCAAATGCTTTCGCTTCTGTTCGTCTTGCGACGATCCAAGAATTTCACCTCTAACGTCGCAATACGAATGCCCCCGCCTGTCCCTATTAATCATTACCTCGGGTTCCGAAAACCAACAAAATAGAACCGAGGTCCTATTCCATTATTCCATGCACACAGTATTCAGGCGGGCTTGCCTGCTTTAAGCACTCTAATTTGTTCAAAGTAAACGTGCCGGCCCACCGAGACACTCACTCAAGAGCACCCTGGTAGGATTGCAACGGGGTCCGCCTCGGGACGCACGAGCACGCACGAGGCGCGTCGCACGCCTTCAGCTCGCCCCACCGGCAGGACGTCCCACGATACATGCCAGTTAAACACCGACGGGCGGTGAACCAACAGCGTGGGACACAAATCCAACTACGAGCTTTTTAACCGCAACAACTTTAATATACGCTATTGGAGCTGGAATTACCGCGGCTGCTGGCACCAGACTTGCCCTCCAATAGATACTCGTTAAAGGATTTAAAGTGTACTCATTCCGATTACGGGGCCTCGGATGAGTCCCGTATCGTTATTTTTCGTCACTACCTCCCCGTGCCGGGAGTGGGTAATTTGCGCGCCTGCTGCCTTCCTTGGATGTGGTAGCCGTTTCTCAGGCTCCCTCTCCGGAATCGAACCCTGATTCCCCGTTACCCGTTACAACCATGGTAGGCGCAGAACCTACCATCGACAGTTGATAAGGCAGACATTTGAAAGATGCGTCGCCGGTACGAGGACCGTGCGATCAGCCCAAAGTTATTCAGAGTCACCAAGGCAAACGGACCGGACGAGCCGACCGATTGGTTTTGATCTAATAAAAGCGTCCCTTCCATCTCTGGTCGGGACTCTGTTTGCATGTATTAGCTCTAGAATTACCACAGTTATCCAAGTAACGTGGGTACGATCTAAGGAACCATAACTGATTTAATGAGCCATTCGCGGTTTCACCTTAATGCGGCTTGTACTGAGACATGCATGGCTTAATCTTTGAGACAAGCATATGACTACTGGCAGGATCAACCAGGGAGCTGCGTCAACTAGAGCTGAGCAGCCGGCCGCCCGGGAGTGTGTCCCGGGGGCCCGCGCGAACACGCAAGCGTCCGCTCAATTATTCTGCAAACAGGAGGAGGCTGAGCTCCCCTGCACAATACACCTCGAAACCCTCTCAGGTCCCGGCGGCGCGCAGCGCCGTCCTAAGTACTTGGTCGGGTTCGAGAGAGGCGCAATCGCCCGGAGTTTGGCGAGTAGACGCTTTAGGTGCGACCACCCGTGCTCCCAACTGAGCTTGCCGCTGCCGACAGAGGCCCGGGAGCGTGCTGTCGTGGCATTGCCGGCGGGAGACAACACGCGCCACCTACGGTGGCCGGCAGCTCCAACGCCAGCGCCACAGAAGGACAAAAGCCCCACTTGGGTGCCGAAGCGAACGCGCCAACACGTCCGCACAGCTGCGATACAAACCACCTGCGAGAACCGCAGAGGCGACCGAGCAGCAGACGGCGTCGCGGCGCCGAGCGCCGGGCGGCGGCGCATCCTCAGCGCACACAGTCCTCAATCGGACCAGCACACTGCAGATGTCCACCGCGCTTCGCACCGGGCCCGCGAGGACCTACTTTGGCCGCACGGCGCCGCGTGCAGGGTGCGCCGGCGCGCAGCTGCGCCGCCTGCCGCCTCCGTCGGCCGGCGCGCCTGCCACTGGCCGCCCCCACCAGCCGGCTGTAGCGCGTGCGCCCACGCACCGCGCGGCCAGCACGCCGGGAGGCCCCCCCTCACCGGCCGGGGACGGTCCCACCCAGCCACCGCCGCGTATCGCTTCACACCCACATGCCATTCACGTTCGTGGGCATGGTGGGTATCGCTGAAACAACCGGTTGGTAGCTCAACCGATCGTCGCCATCACTGATTCACCTCTAGCGAGAACAACCGCACCACAACGGTTTACCAGTTGTTCATTTGCGTAACGTCACCAGCAAACGTAGACGTCCATCGCCATTTGCAAATTCAACGATTGTTGCATGCCTGTGTCAGGTGTCACGACACACTATGTCTGCCCACATACACGCAACAACATGTGCACGCTTCGCGAACACGTGGAAGGTGGCCCCCGTACGTATGCGATGTCCATTGCGCGAACGACTGTCAACCGGCCTCTGTCGCATGTCGCAGATGTGGAACGCAGTGCACCATGCTATCACGGTGAGTGAGAAGAGACGACTACGTCTGACAACACGCGCCACTACATCAACAGACGGCTCATGCTGATCGCCATCCACGGCATACCATACTGCAATCCAGCTCTTATAGGGAGACGACACGTAGCTGAGTGCACAATATTTGGACCGTATGGTTCGCCGTTGTTGGCGCAGTCGTGGTACGGTCACACATGTACCACGATGTATCATTCAGTACATGAGGACCAATGTGCAGTACAGTGTGTGATTTGGACGTACAACATCAGCGGACAGTTGACACAAGCCGTACCACAACGTAGGCTGTGCTTCGCCATGCGAATGCCAATGAACAACTGCGAAGGGCATTGAGCATGTACGTCCTGCTGCCATCCGCATTACAGTGTATAGCTGCAAGGTGTTTAACATGAAGCGATACTCTGGGGACCGGGCAGTGCGGGTAGCAAACTATATTGCGGGGGTTGCAGTTAGGCAACACTACACTAATTTAACGCGTCGTATGACAATTACAGAGCAGGTTAAGGCCCAACGTGTGTTGGGTTAAGGCCCAACGTGTGTTGGGTTAAGGCCCAACGTGTGTTGGGTTAAGGCCCAACGTGTGTTGGGTTAAGGCCCAACGTGTGTTGGGTTAAGGCCCAACGTGTGTTGGGTTAAGGCCCAACGTGTGTTGGGTTAAGGCCCAACGTGTGTTGGGTTAAGGCCCAACGCGTGTTGGGTTAAGGCCCAACGCGTGTTGGGTTAAGGCCCAACGCGTGTTGGGTTAAGGCCCAACGCGTGTTGGGTTAAGGCCCAACGCGTGTTGGGTTAAGGCCCAACGCGTGTTGGGTTAAGGCCCAACGCGTGTTGGGTTAAGGCCCAACGCGTGTTGGGTTAAGGCCCAACGCGTGTTGGGTTAAGGCCCAACGCGTGTTGGGTTAAGGCCCAACGCGTGTTGGGTTAAGGCCCAACGCGTGTTGGGTTAAGGCCCAACGCGTGTTGGGTTAAGGCCCAACGCGTGTTGGGTTAAGGCCCAACGCGTGTTGGGTTAAGGCCCAACGCGGGTTAGGTTAAGGCGCAACGCGGGTTAGGTTAAGGCGCAACGCGGGTTAGGTTAAGGCGCAACGCGGGTTAGGTTAAGGCGCAACGCGGGTTAGGTTAAGGCGCAACGCGGGTTAGGTTAAGGCGCAACGCGGGTTAGGTTAAGGCGCAACGCGGGTTACGTTAAGGCGCAACGCGGGTTACGTTAAGGCGCAACGCGGGTTACGTTAAGGCGCAACGCGGGTTACGTTAAGGCGCAATATAGGTTAGGTTAAGGCGCAATATAGGTTAGGTTAAGGCGCAATATAGGTTAGGTTAAGGCGCAATACGGGTTAGGTTAAGGCGCAATACGGGTTAGGTTAAGGCGCAATACGGGTTAGGTTAAGGCGCAATACGGGTTAGGTTAAGGCACAATACGGGTTAGGTTAAGGCACAATACGGGTTAGGTTAAGGCACAATACGGGTTAGGTTAAGGCACAATACGGGTTAGGTTAAGGCACAATACGGGTTAGGTTAAGGCACAATACGGGTTAGGTTAAGGCACAATACGGGTTAGGTTAAGGCACAATACGGGTTAGGTTAAGGCACAATACGGGTTAGGTTAAGGCACAATACGGGTTAGGTTAAGGCACAATACGGGTTAGGTTAAGGCACAATACGGGTTAGGTTAAGGCACAATACGGGTTAGGTTAAGGCACAATACGGGTTAGGTTAAGGTACAATACGGGTTAGGTTAAGGTACAATACGGGTTAGGTTAAGGTACAATACGGGTTAGGTTAAGGTACAATACGGGTTAGGTTAAGGTACAATACGGGTTAGGTTAAGGTACAATACGGGTTAGGTTAAGGTACAATACGGGTTAGGTTAAGGTACAATACGGGTTAGGTTAAGGTACAATACGGGTTAGGTTAAGGTACAATACGGGTTAGGTTAAGGTACACATTGTTGTAAGGAAAGGTGTTTTGGGGGGGGGGGGGGGGGCCGGTTTGTTGATTGTGATTATCGTAAGTAAATGACTGCGGCATCATCTGATTTGCCACGTCAGGGTGCACCTTTGGCTCATAACAGGCGGCGCTCTGATTCCATGCTTGTGGCAGACCTGTGTCTTTCATTCCTGCCATTGTTTGTGTGGTGTGACAGGAGGCAGTATTGTGATGTTGGGTGCACCCCTGTGTAGGACATGTGTGGGTGTTGGTGGCTTAGCTGAGCAATGGTGGTTGTCGGAAGGGTGAGATATTCTGTTTTGTGAGTGGACCTCCCGGTCTGGTTATGATAGTGTGGATTGTCTAATGTGGCAGAGAGGATGCACTGGGTGTTGTTCCATGCTGGTGCTTACATATTGTCTGTGTGCCTGTTACAGGCAGAGAGTAGTGCGTGATAAGAGTGTCTGGCTGACGTGTGATTGTGAGCAGAGTCTTTCAGCATGTATACGGACAGTTGTATACATTATCTGTATTCTGATGGCTCTATCTATTACTAATCAGCGCCGTGTATACGTTTAATCCGGTTCCAGTCGAAACTATTGTATCTCTGTACATTAGTGACACGGCGAGCCCGCTATGTAGTTACTCGTCTCGGCAGCTTCCACCGGTGTATCGCAAATGATTATAAGGAATCAGTCTAGTCGTCAATACCGATAGTGTGACGTCACATGTCTGGGGTGGGGGACGCTGCGCCCTTCCGGTGGGTCATGGCCTAGGAAGACTCTTCCCACGCAGGGGGGCTTGGACTGTCATTGACTCTTCCGAGTAATATACTTGCCGTACGTTTTTGCGACTGCGAGTGCAACGCTCACCGGTACCGACATGGATGGAGCGCCTCCTAGCTGCCGCTGAGCATCTGCATTCGTACAGAGAGCAACGCGATCGCGTCTGTAGCTCGTACGTGGTACAGCTCGCAGCTCATGTATATGGACAATTTTTTTTTTTTTTTTTTTTTTTTTTTTTTTTTTTTTTTTTTTTTTTTTTTTTTTTTTTTTTTTTTTTTTTTTTTTTTTTACAATTAGCATAATTTCTAACTATAGCCCACCACCTTGATATCTAAAGTGGGCTGTACAATGACTTTTATTTATTTTAATGTTACAACTTATAGTGGTTTTTTTATTTATTAATTACATGTTAATTACAATAATTGATACAAAATTAACAATTCTGGCCTCTTAGCCGCTCCGGATGTCCTGGAGCGTTGCCCGTCCCTAACCACGTGGAGGTGGGCCAGGCTCTACTTCCGGCAAAACCACTTGTTTTTATTTAATTTTAATTCCCATAACCGTCCCTTTATTACATACATATGATTGTTATGTTACAATTCTACATTTACAAAGATCTTTCTCTACCACTACAACTACGCGCTATTTACAAAAACATTTAATGAAAAATATTTACAATGTTTAATAGTTGGTGGTTTACAATTTGTTCACAATTCTTGCATTCTACATTAATTTTCTTAGTTTCATTAGTATTTCTAAACTATTGATTGTTAATTACAATTGATACATACATTATTAATCTCAATACATTTGTTAGTCGCAAGTTAGTTATTTACAATTCAATTCAATTTGATAGCCATGTAACTCTAATTCCAGTTTCTTGTAATCATCATCTTCACTCTAACAATATATTTAACATGATCGGTATATTAGTCATTTCTGGGAATAGTATGGATCAGCATGAAGCCAAAACCTTCCTGGGCTCACGCCCCGAGACGTCCTCCTAATCTATTTCGCAATAGATAGGGGAGTCTCACCTACTCACCCCAACTTGCCCTCAATGCTGTCCTGTATAATAGGTGTTACGCCCATGGCAGTGGCGGTCAGGTCCCGGACCAGCCATGCCACCGGGGGCAGAAGAACTTCCGCCCATCGGGGCGGTCAGGCGCCGGCCAGCCAATCCACTTACCCTGGGAGTCTGTATTTTCTTGGTGTTGTCATTGATTGATGCCGATACCACTCAGACCTGCTGAGAGGTAGGGCGTTTCTCCCCTAAGTTTTATTCGTCAGTAATTCTCTCAAACACTGTTCTTGCTAATTTTGAAATTTGATCTACCAATCTTTGTAAACTGTTGTATTTGTCTGGATCTCTTATTATGTCGAATAGCTGATGACCACGAAGTTCCCGCCTGTACTCCGAGACAGCCTGCCCAAATGCTGGACACTCAAGAACTACATGATCTGGCGTCCCTTCGGGGGCGCCACAGACACACTCTGGTGAGGGTCGGCTTCCTATCCGACACAAATGTGTCGGGTAGGGTCCGTGCCCGGTCAAGAAATGAATTATTCCTTGTGTTGGCAAGAGATGTTTTATCTTTAATCTTTGTCTTACGTTTGGGAGGAGGTTATACACCCTTCTCCCAGTGTCCGAATTTTGCCATTCTGTTTGCCACGTATCCAAGGCCCAAGTTTTTATTTCCTTTACATTTATTAAGTGTCTCCCCGTTATCTGATGAATCTTATCATACGCTTGTTTTTGTAGCCAAATTATCGAAGCATTCTGTCTTACAAGTATGTCTAACGGGCAGAAGCCCATTAGAACAAGTAGAGCATCTGTGGGTGTGGTGCCGAAGGCACCAACACAACGTATAATGATGTTGCGTTGTATTCGTCTAACCGACTGTGCGGGTCTCACCAGAGCGAGCCTGTGGGCCCACACACTGGCCCCATACCCCACAATCGGTGCGAGGATAGAATTATGATACATTTTGGTAGCCACAGGAGGTACATGGAAACGTCTTTGGCCTATACTTATCAGCTTGTGGAAGATATTTGTGGCCTTTATCGCAACATGACCTATATGTGGGGTATATGACCAGGCCTCGTCAATATATACGCCTAAGTATTTTAAGGTTTTTTGTCTTGTCACTATTCTGTTGTTTATTCTTACTGTGGGATCACGTGCAAGCTTTCCCTTTAACAGTATATATGATGACTTATGTGGTGCAATTTGTAACTTAGAGTCACTGCACCACCGCATTAATATTTCCGATGCAAGTGCAGCTCGATTTTCAATTTCCAGACGACTGTTACCCTCCACCATTATGAAGAGGTCATCAGCATAGGCAACCGCACCAAGTACTGCATTGCTTTCTTGTAATGCATGCAGCAAAGGGTCCATGTTTATGTCCCAAAAAATGGGACCACAGACCGAACCCTGTGGGCATCCCTTCGTTATAGGTTTGGACACTACAGCACCTGGAGCGGAGATCCTAGCAACTCTATCTTGACAGTAATCCCTCAGACAGCCATATAGTGACACCGGACACTCAATTTCCCGCAGACGGGAGAAGAGCGCCGGCCACCACAGGCTATCGAAGGCACCAGATATATCCACCGTGATTCCTAATACATACCGACTGGTGGAGGAGCGAGCCGTGTCGGCTACTTTGTTAATGGCATCTGATGTTGATTTACCCTTCCTAAAGCCGTACTGCAACTCGCTCATGCCGCGCAGTATTCTGTGGCTCGACAGTCTATGCACGAGCAGCTTCTCCAAAGTCTTCCCCAGGACGTCCAACAGACAGATCGGTCTGTAGGACTTAGGAACTGTGGGATCTTTATTCGGATCTTTCTTGATAATGACGACCTCCGCAATTTTCCATTTCGTTGGGAAGCGTTGAGTTTCTAGACAGTGGTTGAAGATAACTGTGAGACATGGAGCCAGCTTACGCACCAAGTGCTGCAGGACCTCCGCAGGAATTGCATCTGGTCCTGGAGCCTTCCGCCTGGCGAAGGAATTTACTGCATTTACTACCTCCTCCTGTGAGAAGGGGTAGACATTTAATTCATTATAGTATGGCTCCTCAACTGCCTGTCTCAGCATGGCTTGCCTTTCAGTGTCGTTTCCTCGATCGTCATCTGGCAAGAGAACTCTGAGTAATTCCTCAGCAGTCTGTTGCCAGTTTGTCGTCATTATGCCTGTGTCCGCTATCCTCACTGTTGACAGGAGCATTGGTGAGTGGATCTTCTCCCTCACAATCTTGTATGGAACCCCCCAGGGGTCCAAAACAAGATGCGAGTGCACAAAGTCCTCCCAACTTTTCTGTCTGTGCTTTGTTAATGTTTCCTGAAAGTTTCTTTTTTGTCTCCTGTAAATTGACAAGTGATACTGTCTTGCGTCCTGGGTGAAGGCCCGTTGATAGAGACGACGAGCTCTCCTCATACCCTGCCGGAGCCTGGTAAGCTCAGGAGTCCACGGAGCTGTCGCTCTGCGGATGTACCTCTTCTTTAATGGCACAGAGGCAGCAACAGCCGTCTTTATAGAGGTCACAAGAGCTTCTACTGCTTCATCGAGAACAAAAGCATTATTTCCCAACTCTGGAGGACGGCATTCCGCCTCGAGCAGGTCCCAATTGGCTTTCCCGTAGTCTAATTGCATTATCCATTCGTCAGAAACATGTACTACTCCTAATGAGATTGCAAATTCTATCAAGTTATGATCACTTGTTGTCTGTCCATCGTGAACATGCCAATTTCTGATTTTGTCTCTTACATTTTCCGTAGATAGTGTAACATCAATATATGATTCTGCACCCGCTCTACTTCTGTATGTGGGTGGATTTCCAGGTAGGTTCTCCACCTGGAGGTGGTGCTCCATTATCAAGTCCTCGAGTGCACTACCTCGAGCATCTTGCACTGGACTATGCCACAAAGATGATTTAGCATTGCTGTCCATAGTTATTATTACTGGATTTCCTTGTAGCGCTCTCAGGACACGAGAGAGATGTTGCAAATAGGGTTCAATATTATCTCTAAATTGACAATAAACATTTATTAGATACCAGGTCGTGTTCATTAGATTTACTTGAACTACTGAGATGTGAGAGGTACAAAATTGTGTTATAACAGTTGTTTTAATTAATTTGTTCAAAATTATTATGGTAGACATAGGATTTGCCCCTGTTGAAATAACCTGAGCCGTCACAGGAAAGCCAGTGACCTTGCCAGAGGCGGAGTAAGGCTCCTGTATTAATAATATATCTACCTCATTTTCTTCACTCATTTTTCTAAGTTCCTGTGTGACGGTGTTACTTCTCATGGCATTTAGTTGATAAACCTTGACAGATGCCATTACGGATGTCTAGTATAATAGTGATCTTCAGGCCACTTCTTGTAGGGATCAAAACCAATTCTCCCATACATCATTACCATCTCTCTATAAAGCTTTTCTATGTCAAAAACCCTGCCCCGTCTCTGAAAGACCCTGTAAACTAAAATCAGTAACTCTTTGTGATCACATGGCAGATTTAAAGATGCCAGCTGTATACAATCAACATCCTCCAGAGTTGGGAATGTTATTTTCTTCCCGTTTGGGTGCCCAACACGTACAAGCTGTCTCAGAGCAACCATCAAAATAGACGGCTCCTCTAATCGAGATAACTTTATTGCATCTTCACACATAGTGTACACATCTCCGGGAGGACATGCATTATATGTATATATATCTACTTTGTTACAAGGTGTATCTACAGACTGGGATAGGGTTAACATCTGCAAGGGACCACCACCTGACACCAAATTGTCTATCAAGGAATCTACACTACACGTTTGGTCTGCTTCCGTACTCGCCGAGGGCGCCGTCCTCTCTTCTTCCTCGACCGGCAAGGATTCAGCTGTCGCTGGCCCCGCGCTGCTCGCACCTCCAGTAGCCCCCAATGCCCCAGGTGGGACAGGGGGCCCTTCCCGGGCCGATTCTGACCTGTTGGAAAATAACCTCCACCAACGCTCCGCGTCCCTTGCTTTCTTGCTAGGAGATTTATGGATCTTTTTCGCACCCTTCTTATGGTTCTCCATAGTCGGTGCGTTGTATCTGTCGTTGCAATAGTAGTTTGTATGTCGCACATTCCTTTCCAGGTGTGCGACATGTTCTCTTTCTGTTCATGCAAGGTATGCAGACTGGGGGGGAGGCCTGTCTTGAACAATTTTTCTTGTCATGGCCATCATGGCCACAATGTGCACAGACTGGGTTCCTGATTTCACAGTACTTGGCCACATGGCCGTAATCTTGACATTTGGTACATCTAGGTACCGCTGTGTAGTCTTTTATGGAGACTGCACTGTACCCAACATACAGTCTATTGGTCTTGATTATAATTTTTCTCAGCTCTGGTGCTATTTCCGCAACGTGATGTACAGTTGTACGATCACGAGGACCAGTTTTAAATCTCAGTTTAAACTTCTCTAAGAATTCCTCTCGTTTCATCTGTTCTTCGAAATTTTGTGTGTAAATGCAATCCAGGATATCATCCTGTGTCATGTATGTCGGTATATCGTATAACATCATTAATGGACGCCTTTTTCGCGGTTTCTCACAAGTAAAGTGTTGTTTTAATTGTGGGTTATTCATTAGTTTGTCTGAATCTTCTGGGGATGCTACTTCGACAATCAGTAGATTTTTTGTTGTTCTTACTGCATTTATCTTTATTTTATCTTTCTTTGGGTCTATACTTTTTTCGAAGTTTTCTTTTGCTTTCTTTATATCCTCTCCCTTTTTTGGTTTAACAAACAAGGTCGGGACAACTTTCTCCACATTCTGTTTAATTACCTCCTGCACTTTTTGTCTGACTGTAGGAGTTGCAGCAACCGCTGCGTATGTCTTTGTAGGCTTTTGCAGTTCTTTTCTAAGTCTTTCATTTTCGGCTTGTACTTCAGAGTACTTGCCTTCTAGCCGCGCATGGGCTAACGCCCATTGCGCGATAGTCTCCTTTAGTACTCTTACTTGCTCGGCATTTATCTTGCCGTGTTTTACACTTCGATCGAATAAACGAAGGAAGTGTGAATGTCGGTCAACGACCGACATGTCATCGCCCGCATCATCATCGAAAATAGGAGCATCATGCTCCGAAGCGCCAGCATCACTCTCTTTGTCTTCCGCCATGATTATAAGAGAGTGAAAGAAAAAGAAGACCCGTCTGATAACCCCCGACCGGTTCCACGGGCATGAGGGGGGGCAAAGCAGCTTGTCCACCAGTCCTGCCCCAGGACCAAGGGCATTTATTCAGCTGCATAGGTTAAGGACGCCGTTCCCAACGTCCTTGTCCTCCTCGCCAACCGCGTCTCCCGAGATTTCTCCCGTCCCTTCCCCGCCGAGTGCCCCCCGCACTCCGGGAAGGCGGATTCACCTTCCGCGCTTCACCTCTTACTAGGCCAGGTTCCCACCTGTTGGCCTAGGACCCGGTCCTACTCAGGTGCCGGGCCGGTCCCCCAGACTTTCAGAAGATCGCGCCCATCTAACCTAGCCGCTCGATGTCACCACCTCACGGTTTGACGGAACGTGCCTCAAGGCACGGCGAAAGGCCCTCGGCGGCTCGGGTCGCGATCCCTCCCAGGCAGGCACGGCTGACGGAAACCGGGCGCAGATGCACGGTAGGCGCTCCGGGGACTTTTAACGTCGTCCAGGACGTGAGGAACTGCGGCAGGAGGACTGCAGGGTTCCGGGATCGTCGTGAGACTTACCCTCATACCCTCGCCCAGCCACCGCGCTCAACTCAGGAGAGACAGTTGTTATGTCTCTCGTAACGCAGCTTCCCCTGCGCCATGCACCCTTCGCTTTCGCTTGGGTTGGGGGCATTTAACGTCCTGCCAGGACGGGAGTTTTACGTCCTACCTTGACACCTACCTGTAGCTCGTACGTGGTACAGCTCGCAGCTCATGTATATGGACAGCGGGAATGTCGCATATTGGACATAACTCTTCATGAAACGCACGTTATAGGGGTGGATTGCACATTGCGAGTGCGAGCAAAGTCCGCCGTTCATCCGCTGGAGTTGCGAGTCGAGCGGTTGGGGTGGGGCACGAACGGGTGCAGGTGGAGTGATTGCCGGTCCACGACTTCGTGCGGCAGAGGCGCTGGCGTTGGGGTGCTGTTGTCGACAGAGGATGCAGGCTTTGTGGGTGGGGTCGAAAGAAGGGCACTGTGGGCCCATGGCTGTCTTAGTCGGCTTGGCGTCTCATAGATGCCG
>NW_025726452.1:35000-37500 GCF_021461395.2 Schistocerca americana | reverse complement strand
GTTTGCATGTATTAGCTCTAGAATTACCACAGTTATCCAAGTAACGTGGGTACGATCTAAGGAACCATAACTGATTTAATGAGCCATTCGCGGTTTCACCTTAATGCGGCTTGTACTGAGACATGCATGGCTTAATCTTTGAGACAAGCATATGACTACTGGCAGGATCAACCAGGGAGCTGCGTCAACTAGAGCTGAGCAGCCGGCCGCCCGGGAGTGTGTCCCGGGGGCCCGCGCGAACACGCAAGCGTCCGCTCAATTATTCTGCAAACAGGAGGAGGCTGAGCTCCCCTGCACAATACACCTCGAAACCCTCTCAGGTCCCGGCGGCGCGCAGCGCCGTCCTAAGTACTTGGTCGGGTTCGAGAGAGGCGCAATCGCCCGGAGTTTGGCGAGTAGACGCTTTAGGTGCGACCACCCGTGCTCCCAACTGAGCTTGCCGCTGCCGACAGAGGCCCGGGAGCGTGCTGTCGTGGCATTGCCGGCGGGAGACAACACGCGCCACCTACGGTGGCCGGCAGCTCCAACGCCAGCGCCACAGAAGGACAAAAGCCCCACTTGGGTGCCGAAGCGAACGCGCCAACACGTCCGCACAGCTGCGATACAAACCACCTGCGAGAACCGCAGAGGCGACCGAGCAGCAGACGGCGTCGCGGCGCCGAGCGCCGGGCGGCGGCGCATCCTCAGCGCACACAGTCCTCAATCGGACCAGCACACTGCAGATGTCCACCGCGCTTCGCACCGGGCCCGCGAGGACCTACTTTGGCCGCACGGCGCCGCGTGCAGGGTGCGCCGGCGCGCAGCTGCGCCGCCTGCCGCCTCCGTCGGCCGGCGCGCCTGCCACTGGCCGCCCCCACCAGCCGGCTGTAGCGCGTGCGCCCACGCACCGCGCGGCCAGCACGCCGGGAGGCCCCCCCTCACCGGCCGGGGACGGTCCCACCCAGCCACCGCCGCGTATCGCTTCACACCCACATGCCATTCACGTTCGTGGGCATGGTGGGTATCGCTGAAACAACCGGTTGGTAGCTCAACCGATCGTCGCCATCACTGATTCACCTCTAGCGAGAACAACCGCACCACAACGGTTTACCAGTTGTTCATTTGCGTAACGTCACCAGCAAACGTAGACGTCCATCGCCATTTGCAAATTCAACGATTGTTGCATGCCTGTGTCAGGTGTCACGACACACTATGTCTGCCCACATACACGCAACAACATGTGCACGCTTCGCGAACACGTGGAAGGTGGCCCCCGTACGTATGCGATGTCCATTGCGCGAACGACTGTCAACCGGCCTCTGTCGCATGTCGCAGATGTGGAACGCAGTGCACCATGCTATCACGGTGAGTGAGAAGAGACGACTACGTCTGACAACACGCGCCACTACATCAACAGACGGCTCATGCTGATCGCCATCCACGGCATACCATACTGCAATCCAGCTCTTATAGGGAGACGACACGTAGCTGAGTGCACAATATTTGGACCGTATGGTTCGCCGTTGTTGGCGCAGTCGTGGTACGGTCACACATGTACCACGATGTATCATTCAGTACATGAGGACCAATGTGCAGTACAGTGTGTGATTTGGACGTACAACATCAGCGGACAGTTGACACAAGCCGTACCACAACGTAGGCTGTGCTTCGCCATGCGAATGCCAATGAACAACTGCGAAGGGCATTGAGCATGTACGTCCTGCTGCCATCCGCATTACAGTGTATAGCTGCAAGGTGTTTAACATGAAGCGATACTCTGGGGACCGGGCAGTGCGGGTAGCAAACTATATTGCGGGGGTTGCAGTTAGGCAACACTACACTAATTTAACGCGTCGTATGACAATTACAGAGCAGGTTAAGGCCCAACGTGTGTTGGGTTAAGGCCCAACGTGTGTTGGGTTAAGGCCCAACGTGTGTTGGGTTAAGGCCCAACGTGTGTTGGGTTAAGGCCCAACGTGTGTTGGGTTAAGGCCCAACGTGTGTTGGGTTAAGGCCCAACGTGTGTTGGGTTAAGGCCCAACGTGTGTTGGGTTAAGGCCCAACGTGTGTTGGGTTAAGGCCCAACGTGTGTTGGGTTAAGGCCCAACGTGTGTTGGGTTAAGGCCCAACGTGTGTTGGGTTAAGGCCCAACGTGTGTTGGGTTAAGGCCCAACGTGTGTTGGGTTAAGGCCCAACGTGTGTTGGGTTAAGGCCCAACGTGTGTTGGGTTAAGGCCCAACGTGTGTTGGGTTAAGGCCCAACGTGTGTTGGGTTAAGGCCCAACGTGTGTTGGGTTAAGGCCCAACGTGTGTTGGGTTAAGGCCCAACGCGGGTTGGGTTAAGGCGCAACGCGGGTTGGGTTAAGGCGCAACGCGGGTTGGGTTAAGGCGCAACGCGGGTTGGGTTAAGGCGCAACGCGGGTTGGGTTAAGGCGCAACGCGGGTTAGGTTAAGGCGCAACGCGGGTTAGGTTAAGGCGCAACGCGGGTTAGGTTAAGGCGCAACGCGGGTTAGGTTAAGGC
>NW_025726452.1:22500-25000 GCF_021461395.2 Schistocerca americana | reverse complement strand
GGCATTGCCGGCGGGAGACAACACGCGCCACCTACGGTGGCCGGCAGCTCCAACGCCAGCGCCACAGAAGGACAAAAGCCCCACTTGGGTGCCGAAGCGAACGCGCCAACACGTCCGCACAGCTGCGATACAAACCACCTGCGAGAACCGCAGAGGCGACCGAGCAGCAGACGGCGTCGCGGCGCCGAGCGCCGGGCGGCGGCGCATCCTCAGCGCACACAGTCCTCAATCGGACCAGCACACTGCAGATGTCCACCGCGCTTCGCACCGGGCCCGCGAGGACCTACTTTGGCCGCACGGCGCCGCGTGCAGGGTGCGCCGGCGCGCAGCTGCGCCGCCTGCCGCCTCCGTCGGCCGGCGCGCCTGCCACTGGCCGCCCCCACCAGCCGGCTGTAGCGCGTGCGCCCACGCACCGCGCGGCCAGCACGCCGGGAGGCCCCCCCTCACCGGCCGGGGACGGTCCCACCCAGCCACCGCCGCGTATCGCTTCACACCCACATGCCATTCACGTTCGTGGGCATGGTGGGTATCGCTGAAACAACCGGTTGGTAGCTCAACCGATCGTCGCCATCACTGATTCACCTCTAGCGAGAACAACCGCACCACAACGGTTTACCAGTTGTTCATTTGCGTAACGTCACCAGCAAACGTAGACGTCCATCGCCATTTGCAAATTCAACGATTGTTGCATGCCTGTGTCAGGTGTCACGACACACTATGTCTGCCCACATACACGCAACAACATGTGCACGCTTCGCGAACACGTGGAAGGTGGCCCCCGTACGTATGCGATGTCCATTGCGCGAACGACTGTCAACCGGCCTCTGTCGCATGTCGCAGATGTGGAACGCAGTGCACCATGCTATCACGGTGAGTGAGAAGAGACGACTACGTCTGACAACACGCGCCACTACATCAACAGACGGCTCATGCTGATCGCCATCCACGGCATACCATACTGCAATCCAGCTCTTATAGGGAGACGACACGTAGCTGAGTGCACAATATTTGGACCGTATGGTTCGCCGTTGTTGGCGCAGTCGTGGTACGGTCACACATGTACCACGATGTATCATTCAGTACATGAGGACCAATGTGCAGTACAGTGTGTGATTTGGACGTACAACATCAGCGGACAGTTGACACAAGCCGTACCACAACGTAGGCTGTGCTTCGCCATGCGAATGCCAATGAACAACTGCGAAGGGCATTGAGCATGTACGTCCTGCTGCCATCCGCATTACAGTGTATAGCTGCAAGGTGTTTAACATGAAGCGATACTCTGGGGACCGGGCAGTGCGGGTAGCAAACTATATTGCGGGGGTTGCAGTTAGGCAACACTACACTAATTTAACGCGTCGTATGACAATTACAGAGCAGGTTAAGGCCCAACGTGTGTTGGGTTAAGGCCCAACGTGTGTTGGGTTAAGGCCCAACGTGTGTTGGGTTAAGGCCCAACGTGTGTTGGGTTAAGGCCCAACGTGTGTTGGGTTAAGGCCCAACGTGTGTTGGGTTAAGGCCCAACGTGTGTTGGGTTAAGGCCCAACGTGTGTTGGGTTAAGGCCCAACGTGTGTTGGGTTAAGGCCCAACGTGTGTTGGGTTAAGGCCCAACGTGTGTTGGGTTAAGGCCCAACGTGTGTTGGGTTAAGGCCCAACGCGTGTTGGGTTAAGGCCCAACGCGTGTTGGGTTAAGGCCCAACGCGTGTTGGGTTAAGGCCCAACGCGTGTTGGGTTAAGGCCCAACGCGTGTTGGGTTAAGGCCCAACGCGTGTTGGGTTAAGGCCCAACGCGTGTTGGGTTAAGGCCCAACGCGTGTTGGGTTAAGGCCCAACGCGTGTTGGGTTAAGGCCCAACGCGTGTTGGGTTAAGGCCCAACGCGTGTTGGGTTAAGGCCCAACGCGTGTTGGGTTAAGGCCCAACGCGTGTTGGGTTAAGGCCCAACGCGGGTTGGGTTAAGGCGCAACGCGGGTTAGGTTAAGGCGCAACGCGGGTTAGGTTAAGGCGCAACGCGGGTTAGGTTAAGGCGCAACGCGGGTTAGGTTAAGGCGCAACGCGGGTTAGGTTAAGGCGCAACGCGGGTTAGGTTAAGGCGCAACGCGGGTTAGGTTAAGGCGCAACGCGGGTTACGTTAAGGCGCAACGCGGGTTACGTTAAGGCGCAACGCGGGTTACGTTAAGGCGCAACGCGGGTTACGTTAAGGCGCAATATAGGTTAGGTTAAGGCGCAATATAGGTTAGGTTAAGGCGCAATATAGGTTAGGTTAAGGCGCAATACGGGTTAGGTTAAGGCGCAATACGGGTTAGGTTAAGGCGCAATACGGGTTAGGTTAAGGCGCAATACGGGTTAGGTTAAGGCACAATACGGGTTAGGTTAAGGCACAATACGGGTTAGGTTAAGGCACAATACGGGTTAGGTTAAGGCACAATACGGGTTAGGTTAAGGCACAATACGGGTTAGGTTAAGGCACAATACGGGTTAGGTTAAGGCACAATACGGGTT
>NW_025726452.1:10000-15000 GCF_021461395.2 Schistocerca americana | reverse complement strand
TCATTCAATCGGTAGTAGCGACGGGCGGTGTGTACAAAGGGCAGGGACGTAATCAACGCGAGCTTATGACTCGCGCTTACTGGGAATTCCTCGTTCATGGGGAACAATTGCAAGCCCCAATCCCTAGCACGAAGGAGGTTCAGCGGGTTACCCCGACCTTTCGGCCTAGGAAGACACGCTGATTCCTTCAGTGTAGCGCGCGTGCGGCCCAGAACATCTAAGGGCACCACAGACCTGTTATTGCTCAATCTCGTGCGGCTAGAAGCCGCCTGTCCCTCTAAGAAGAAAAGTAATCGCTGACAGCACGAAGGATGTCACGCGACTAGTTAGCAGGCTAGAGTCTCGTTCGTTATCGGAATTAACCAGACAAATCGCTCCACCAACTAAGAACGGCCATGCACCACCACCCACCGAATCAAGAAAGAGCTATCAATCTGTCAATCCTTCCGGTGTCCGGGCCTGGTGAGGTTTCCCGTGTTGAGTCAAATTAAGCCGCAGGCTCCACTCCTGGTGGTGCCCTTCCGTCAATTCCTTTAAGTTTCAGCTTTGCAACCATACTTCCCCCGGAACCCAAAAGCTTTGGTTTCCCGGAGGCTGCCCGCCGAGTCATCGGAGGAACTGCGGCGGATCGCTGGCTGGCATCGTTTATGGTTAGAACTAGGGCGGTATCTGATCGCCTTCGAACCTCTAACTTTCGTTCTTGATTAATGAAAACATACTTGGCAAATGCTTTCGCTTCTGTTCGTCTTGCGACGATCCAAGAATTTCACCTCTAACGTCGCAATACGAATGCCCCCGCCTGTCCCTATTAATCATTACCTCGGGTTCCGAAAACCAACAAAATAGAACCGAGGTCCTATTCCATTATTCCATGCACACAGTATTCAGGCGGGCTTGCCTGCTTTAAGCACTCTAATTTGTTCAAAGTAAACGTGCCGGCCCACCGAGACACTCACTCAAGAGCACCCTGGTAGGATTGCAACGGGGTCCGCCTCGGGACGCACGAGCACGCACGAGGCGCGTCGCACGCCTTCAGCTCGCCCCACCGGCAGGACGTCCCACGATACATGCCAGTTAAACACCGACGGGCGGTGAACCAACAGCGTGGGACACAAATCCAACTACGAGCTTTTTAACCGCAACAACTTTAATATACGCTATTGGAGCTGGAATTACCGCGGCTGCTGGCACCAGACTTGCCCTCCAATAGATACTCGTTAAAGGATTTAAAGTGTACTCATTCCGATTACGGGGCCTCGGATGAGTCCCGTATCGTTATTTTTCGTCACTACCTCCCCGTGCCGGGAGTGGGTAATTTGCGCGCCTGCTGCCTTCCTTGGATGTGGTAGCCGTTTCTCAGGCTCCCTCTCCGGAATCGAACCCTGATTCCCCGTTACCCGTTACAACCATGGTAGGCGCAGAACCTACCATCGACAGTTGATAAGGCAGACATTTGAAAGATGCGTCGCCGGTACGAGGACCGTGCGATCAGCCCAAAGTTATTCAGAGTCACCAAGGCAAACGGACCGGACGAGCCGACCGATTGGTTTTGATCTAATAAAAGCGTCCCTTCCATCTCTGGTCGGGACTCTGTTTGCATGTATTAGCTCTAGAATTACCACAGTTATCCAAGTAACGTGGGTACGATCTAAGGAACCATAACTGATTTAATGAGCCATTCGCGGTTTCACCTTAATGCGGCTTGTACTGAGACATGCATGGCTTAATCTTTGAGACAAGCATATGACTACTGGCAGGATCAACCAGGGAGCTGCGTCAACTAGAGCTGAGCAGCCGGCCGCCCGGGAGTGTGTCCCGGGGGCCCGCGCGAACACGCAAGCGTCCGCTCAATTATTCTGCAAACAGGAGGAGGCTGAGCTCCCCTGCACAATACACCTCGAAACCCTCTCAGGTCCCGGCGGCGCGCAGCGCCGTCCTAAGTACTTGGTCGGGTTCGAGAGAGGCGCAATCGCCCGGAGTTTGGCGAGTAGACGCTTTAGGTGCGACCACCCGTGCTCCCAACTGAGCTTGCCGCTGCCGACAGAGGCCCGGGAGCGTGCTGTCGTGGCATTGCCGGCGGGAGACAACACGCGCCACCTACGGTGGCCGGCAGCTCCAACGCCAGCGCCACAGAAGGACAAAAGCCCCACTTGGGTGCCGAAGCGAACGCGCCAACACGTCCGCACAGCTGCGATACAAACCACCTGCGAGAACCGCAGAGGCGACCGAGCAGCAGACGGCGTCGCGGCGCCGAGCGCCGGGCGGCGGCGCATCCTCAGCGCACACAGTCCTCAATCGGACCAGCACACTGCAGATGTCCACCGCGCTTCGCACCGGGCCCGCGAGGACCTACTTTGGCCGCACGGCGCCGCGTGCAGGGTGCGCCGGCGCGCAGCTGCGCCGCCTGCCGCCTCCGTCGGCCGGCGCGCCTGCCACTGGCCGCCCCCACCAGCCGGCTGTAGCGCGTGCGCCCACGCACCGCGCGGCCAGCACGCCGGGAGGCCCCCCCTCACCGGCCGGGGACGGTCCCACCCAGCCACCGCCGCGTATCGCTTCACACCCACATGCCATTCACGTTCGTGGGCATGGTGGGTATCGCTGAAACAACCGGTTGGTAGCTCAACCGATCGTCGCCATCACTGATTCACCTCTAGCGAGAACAACCGCACCACAACGGTTTACCAGTTGTTCATTTGCGTAACGTCACCAGCAAACGTAGACGTCCATCGCCATTTGCAAATTCAACGATTGTTGCATGCCTGTGTCAGGTGTCACGACACACTATGTCTGCCCACATACACGCAACAACATGTGCACGCTTCGCGAACACGTGGAAGGTGGCCCCCGTACGTATGCGATGTCCATTGCGCGAACGACTGTCAACCGGCCTCTGTCGCATGTCGCAGATGTGGAACGCAGTGCACCATGCTATCACGGTGAGTGAGAAGAGACGACTACGTCTGACAACACGCGCCACTACATCAACAGACGGCTCATGCTGATCGCCATCCACGGCATACCATACTGCAATCCAGCTCTTATAGGGAGACGACACGTAGCTGAGTGCACAATATTTGGACCGTATGGTTCGCCGTTGTTGGCGCAGTCGTGGTACGGTCACACATGTACCACGATGTATCATTCAGTACATGAGGACCAATGTGCAGTACAGTGTGTGATTTGGACGTACAACATCAGCGGACAGTTGACACAAGCCGTACCACAACGTAGGCTGTGCTTCGCCATGCGAATGCCAATGAACAACTGCGAAGGGCATTGAGCATGTACGTCCTGCTGCCATCCGCATTACAGTGTATAGCTGCAAGGTGTTTAACATGAAGCGATACTCTGGGGACCGGGCAGTGCGGGTAGCAAACTATATTGCGGGGGTTGCAGTTAGGCAACACTACACTAATTTAACGCGTCGTATGACAATTACAGAGCAGGTTAAGGCCCAACGTGTGTTGGGTTAAGGCCCAACGTGTGTTGGGTTAAGGCCCAACGTGTGTTGGGTTAAGGCCCAACGTGTGTTGGGTTAAGGCCCAACGTGTGTTGGGTTAAGGCCCAACGTGTGTTGGGTTAAGGCCCAACGTGTGTTGGGTTAAGGCCCAACGTGTGTTGGGTTAAGGCCCAACGTGTGTTGGGTTAAGGCCCAACGTGTGTTGGGTTAAGGCCCAACGTGTGTTGGGTTAAGGCCCAACGTGTGTTGGGTTAAGGCCCAACGTGTGTTGGGTTAAGGCCCAACGTGTGTTGGGTTAAGGCCCAACGTGTGTTGGGTTAAGGCCCAACGTGTGTTGGGTTAAGGCCCAACGTGTGTTGGGTTAAGGCCCAACGTGTGTTGGGTTAAGGCCCAACGTGTGTTGGGTTAAGGCCCAACGTGTGTTGGGTTAAGGCCCAACGTGTGTTGGGTTAAGGCCCAACGCGGGTTGGGTTAAGGCGCAACGCGGGTTGGGTTAAGGCGCAACGCGGGTTGGGTTAAGGCGCAACGCGGGTTAGGTTAAGGCGCAACGCGGGTTAGGTTAAGGCGCAACGCGGGTTAGGTTAAGGCGCAACGCGGGTTAGGTTAAGGCGCAACGCGGGTTAGGTTAAGGCGCAACGCGGGTTACGTTAAGGCGCAACGCGGGTTACGTTAAGGCGCAACGCGGGTTACGTTAAGGCGCAACGCGGGTTACGTTAAGGCGCAATATAGGTTAGGTTAAGGCGCAATATAGGTTAGGTTAAGGCGCAATATAGGTTAGGTTAAGGCGCAATACGGGTTAGGTTAAGGCGCAATACGGGTTAGGTTAAGGCGCAATACGGGTTAGGTTAAGGCGCAATACGGGTTAGGTTAAGGCACAATACGGGTTAGGTTAAGGCACAATACGGGTTAGGTTAAGGCACAATACGGGTTAGGTTAAGGCACAATACGGGTTAGGTTAAGGCACAATACGGGTTAGGTTAAGGCACAATACGGGTTAGGTTAAGGCACAATACGGGTTAGGTTAAGGCACAATACGGGTTAGGTTAAGGCACAATACGGGTTAGGTTAAGGCACAATACGGGTTAGGTTAAGGCACAATACGGGTTAGGTTAAGGCACAATACGGGTTAGGTTAAGGCACAATACGGGTTAGGTTAAGGCACAATACGGGTTAGGTTAAGGTACAATACGGGTTAGGTTAAGGTACAATACGGGTTAGGTTAAGGTACAATACGGGTTAGGTTAAGGTACAATACGGGTTAGGTTAAGGTACAATACGGGTTAGGTTAAGGTACAATACGGGTTAGGTTAAGGTACAATACGGGTTAGGTTAAGGTACACATTGTTGTAAGGAAAGGTGTTTTGGGGGGGGGGGGGGGCCGGTTTGTTGATTGTGATTATCGTAAGTAAATGACTGCGGCATCATCTGATTTGCCACGTCAGGGTGCACCTTTGGCTCATAACAGGCGGCGCTCTGATTCCATGCTTGTGGCAGACCTGTGTCTTTCATTCCTGCCATTGTTTGTGTGGTGTGACAGGAG
>NW_025726452.1:0-5000 GCF_021461395.2 Schistocerca americana | reverse complement strand
AGGCATAGTTCACCATCTTTCGGGTCCCAACGTGTACGCTCTAGGTGCGCCTCACCTCGCAATGAGGACGAGACGCCCCGGGAGTGCGGAGGCCGCCGCCCCGTGAAGGGCGGGGAAGCCCCATCCTCCCTCGGCCCGCGCAAGGCGAGACCTTCACTTTCATTACGCCTTTAGGTTTCGTACAGCCCAATGACTCGCGCACATGTTAGACTCCTTGGTCCGTGTTTCAAGACGGGTCGTGAAATTGTCCAAAGCTGAAGCGCCGCTGACGGGAGCGATTATTCCGCCCGAGAGCATCCCGAGCCAACAGCGGCGCGGGTCCGGGGCCGGGCCAGGTAGGTCCGTCATCCGGGAAGAACCGCGCGCGCTTGCCGGGAGCCCGAGCGCCCAAAGGGGCGAATCGACTCCTCCAGATATACCGCCGGGCAGCCAGCCAGGACACCGGGGCTCTGCCCAACAGACGCGAACCGAGGCCCGCGGAAGGACAGGCTGCGCACCCGGGCCGTAGGCCGGCACCCAGCGGGTCGCGACGTCCTACTAGGGGAGAAGTGCGGCCCACCGCACACCGGAACGGCCCCACCCCGCGGCGAGTGGAAAGGCAACCGGACACGACCCCCGCCGCGGATTGCTCCGCGCGGGCGGCCGGCCCCATCTGCCGAGGGCGGAGGCCAGTGGCCGGATGGGCGTGAATCTCACCCGTTCGACCTTTCGGACTTCTCACGTTTACCCCAGAACGGTTTCACGTACTTTTGAACTCTCTCTTCAAAGTTCTTTTCAACTTTCCCTCACGGTACTTGTTCGCTATCGGTCTCGTGGTCATATTTAGTCTCAGATGGAGTTTACCACCCACTTGGAGCTGCACTCTCAAGCAACCCGACTCGAAGGAGAGGTCCCGCCGACGCTCGCACCGGCCGCTACGGGCCTGGCACCCTCTACGGGCCGTGGCCTCATTCAAGTTGGACTTGGGCTCGGCGCGAGGCGTCGGGGTAGTGGACCCTCCCAAACACCACATGCCACGACAGGCGGCAGCCTGCGGGGTTCGGTGCTGGACTCTTCCCTGTTCGCTCGCCGCTACTGGGGGAATCCTTGTTAGTTTCTTTTCCTCCGCTTAGTAATATGCTTAAATTCAGCGGGTAGTCTCGCCTGCTCTGAGGTCGTTGTACGAGGTGTCGCACGCCACACCGCCAGCCGGCTGTGCACGCTACCGAGTAAGTACCGGTATGCGAACCGCCAGGCGACGGGCGCGCATCGCACGTTTAAGGAGGCGCGGCCGGCCCCACAGGCGGCCGCGACGCTCCCAGGTCTGCGAAGCGGGGCAAACGCCGCGCGCTTCAGTATACGTAGCCGACCCTCAGCCAGACGTGGCCCGGGAACGGAATCCATGGACCGCAATGTGCGTTCGAAACGTCGATGTTCATGTGTCCTGCAGTTCACATGTCGACGCGCAATTTGCTGCGTTCTTCATCGACCCACGAGCCGAGTGATCCACCGTCCTGGGTGATCTTTTCTTAGTTTCCACTGTCTCTTTCAAGACAGTTGCATAGGCGGGACGTAGGCGTGTGGCGGCCCCTGTTCAAGCGTTCTGTGTCCAACAGCCTCACGGCCGATGGGCGTCGTACGGCTCCACACCGGAGCGGACAGGCAGTCGGGCGAACGTCATTCAAAACCGGCGCCAGGCGCCAGGTGCCGCAGGCCAGCCGCTCCAGCGCTTCAGCGCTCGTACCACACAACATTGGCGTTAGTTTTGAGAAGCACGCGTGGTTCCGCACGCGGCGCACGGCTACTGCGAGCCGTACAGGTAGCGTGTTGCGCGACACGACACGCACATCGAAAGACATGCAGTCTAGTCGGTAATGATCCTTCCGCAGGTTCACCTACGGAAACCTTGTTACGACTTTTTACTTCCTCTAAATGATCAAGTTTGGTCATCTTTCCGGTAGCATCGGCAACGACAGAGTCAATGCCGCGTACCAGTCCGAAGACCTCACTAAATCATTCAATCGGTAGTAGCGACGGGCGGTGTGTACAAAGGGCAGGGACGTAATCAACGCGAGCTTATGACTCGCGCTTACTGGGAATTCCTCGTTCATGGGGAACAATTGCAAGCCCCAATCCCTAGCACGAAGGAGGTTCAGCGGGTTACCCCGACCTTTCGGCCTAGGAAGACACGCTGATTCCTTCAGTGTAGCGCGCGTGCGGCCCAGAACATCTAAGGGCATCACAGACCTGTTATTGCTCAATCTCGTGCGGCTAGAAGCCGCCTGTCCCCTCTAAGAAGAAAAGTAATCGCTGACAGCACGAAGGATGTCACGCGACTAGTTAGCAGGCTAGAGTCTCGTTCGTTATCGGAATTAACCAGACAAATCGCTCCACCAACTAAGAACGGCCATGCACCACCACCCACCGAATCAAGAAAGAGCTATCAATCTGTCAATCCTTCCGGTGTCCGGGCCTGGTGAGGTTTCCCGTGTTGAGTCAAATTAAGCCGCAGGCTCCACTCCTGGTGGTGCCCTTCCGTCAATTCCTTTAAGTTTCAGCTTTGCAACCATACTTCCCCCGGAACCCAAAAGCTTTGGTTTCCCGGAGGCTGCCCGCCGAGTCATCGGAGGAACTGCGGCGGATCGCTGGCTGGCATCGTTTATGGTTAGAACTAGGGCGGTATCTGATCGCCTTCGAACCTCTAACTTTCGTTCTTGATTAATGAAAACATACTTGGCAAATGCTTTCGCTTCTGTTCGTCTTGCGACGATCCAAGAATTTCACCTCTAACGTCGCAATACGAATGCCCCCGCCTGTCCCTATTAATCATTACCTCGGGTTCCGAAAACCAACAAAATAGAACCGAGGTCCTATTCCATTATTCCATGCACACAGTATTCAGGCGGGCTTGCCTGCTTTAAGCACTCTAATTTGTTTCAAAGTAAACGTGCCGGCCCACCGAGACACTCACTCAAGAGCACCCTGGTAGGATTGCAACGGGGTCCGCCTCGGGACGCACGAGCACGCACGAGGCGCGTCGCACGCCTTCAGCTCGCCCCACCGGCAGGACGTCCCACGATACATGCCAGTTAAACACCGACGGGCGGTGAACCAACAGCGTGGGACACAAATCCAACTACGAGCTTTTTAACCGCAACAACTTTAATATACGCTATTGGAGCTGGAATTACCGCGGCTGCTGGCACCAGACTTGCCCTCCAATAGATACTCGTTAAAGGATTTAAAGTGTACTCATTCCGATTACGGGGCCTCGGATGAGTCCCGTATCGTTATTTTTCGTCACTACCTCCCCGTGCCGGGAGTGGGTAATTTGCGCGCCTGCTGCCTTCCTTGGATGTGGTAGCCGTTTCTCAGGCTCCCTCTCCGGAATCGAACCCTGATTCCCCGTTACCCGTTACAACCATGGTAGGCGCAGAACCTACCATCGACAGTTGATAAGGCAGACATTTGAAAGATGCGTCGCCGGTACGAGGACCGTGCGATCAGCCCAAAGTTATTCAGAGTCACCAAGGCAAACGGACCGGACGAGCCGACCGATTGGTTTTGATCTAATAAAAGCGTCCCTTCCATCTCTGGTCGGGACTCTGTTTGCATGTATTAGCTCTAGAATTACCACAGTTATCCAAGTAACGTGGGTACGATCTAAGGAACCATAACTGATTTAATGAGCCATTCGCGGTTTCACCTTAATGCGGCTTGTACTGAGACATGCATGGCTTAATCTTTGAGACAAGCATATGACTACTGGCAGGAATCAACCAGGGAGCTGCGTCAACTAGAGCTGAGCAGCCGGCCGCCCGGGAGTGTGTCCCGGGGGCCCGCGCGAACACGCAAGCGTCCGCTCAATTATTCTGCAAACAGGAGGAGGCTGAGCTCCCCTGCACAATACACCTCGAAACCCTCTCAGGTCCCGGCGGCGCGCAGCGCCGTCCTAAGTACTTGGTCGGGTTCGAGAGAGGCGCAATCGCCCGGAGTTTGGCGAGTAGACGCTTTAGGTGCGACCACCCGTGCTCCCAACTGAGCTTGCCGCTGCCGACAGAGGCCCGGGAGCGTGCTGTCGTGGCATTGCCGGCGGGAGACAACACGCGCCACCTACGGTGGCCGGCAGCTCCAACGCCAGCGCCACAGAAGGACAAAAGCCCCACTTGGGTGCCGAAGCGAACGCGCCAACACGTCCGCACAGCTGCGATACAAAACCACCTGCGAGAACCGCAGAGGCGGACCGAGCAGCAGACGGCGTCGCGGCGCCGAGCGCCGGGCGCGGCGCATCCTCAGCGCACACAGTCCTCAATCGGACCAGCACACTGCAGATGTCCACCGCGCTTCGCACCGGGCCCGCGAGGACCTACTTTGGCCGCACGGCGCCGCGTGCAGGGTGCGCCGGCGCGCAGCTGCGCCGCCTGCCGCCTCCGTCGGCCGGCGCGCCTGCCACTGGCCGCCCCCACCAGCCGGCTGTAGCGCGTGCGCCCACGCACCGCGCGGCCAGCACGCCGGGAGGCCCCCCCTCACCGGCCGGGGACGGTCCCACCCAGCCACCGCCGCGTATCGCTTCACACCCACATGCCATTCACGTTCGTGGGCATGGTGGGTATCGCTGAAACAACCGGTTGGTAGCTCAACCGATCGTCGCCATCACTGATTCACCTCTAGCGAGAACAACCGCACCACAACGGTTTACCAGTTGTTCATTTGCGTAACGTCACCAGCAAACGTAGACGTCCATCGCCATTTGCAAATTCAACGATTGTTGCATGCCTGTGTCAGGTGTCACGACACACTATGTCTGCCCACATACACGCAACAACATGTGCACGCTTCGCGAACACGTGGAAGGTGGCCCCCGTACGTATGCGATGTCCATTGCGCGAACGACTGTCAACCGGGCCTCTGTCGCATGTCGCAGATGTGGAACGCAGTGCACCATGCTATCACGGTGAGTGAGAAGAGACGACTACGTCTGACAACACGCGCCACTACATCAACAGACGGCTCATGCTGAT
>NW_025726451.1:0-70396 GCF_021461395.2 Schistocerca americana | reverse complement strand
ACAATTAACTATCATTTTTGCGTCGGATTCGAAAATCTAGACTCACAGGAGAACGACCATAAGGTGCCCGAGGCAGCAATAGACCCTTGGAGACAAGTCGGCTGGAGGTCGATGTATTGGATCGCGACGCAATTTGAGTCTTCTATCGTCATTAGGAGGCGCTGAACGTTACAATTCACGATCATTTTTGCGTCGGATTCGAAAATCTAGACTCACAGGAGAAGGACCATGTGGTGCCCGAGGCAGCGATATCCACTTGGAGACAAGTAGGCTGGAGGCCGATGTATTGAATCTCGACGCAATTTGAGTGTTCCATCGTCATTAGGAGGCGCTGAACGTTACAATTCACTATCAGTTTTGCGTCGGATTCGAAAATCTAGACTCACAGGACAACGACCATAAGGTGCCCGAGGCAGCAATAGACCCTTGGAGACAAGTCGGCTGGAGGCCGATGTATTGAATCTCGACATAATTTGAGTGTTCCATCGGCATTATGAGGCCCTGAACGTTATAATTAACTATCATTTTTGCGTCGGATTCGATAATCTAAACTCACAGGAGAACGACCATAAGGTGCCCGAGGCAGCAATAGACCCTTGGAGACAAGTCGGCTGGAGGCCGATGTATTGAATCTCGACGCAATTTGAGTGTTCCATCGTCATTAGGAGGCCCTGAACGTTATAATTAACTATCATTTTTCCGTCGGATTCGAAAATCTAGACTCACAGGAGAACGACCATAAGGTACCCGATGCAGCAATAGACCCTTGGAGACAAGTCCGCTGGAGGCCGATGTATTGAATCTCGACGCAATTTGAGAGTTCCATCGTCATTAGGCGGCCCTGAACGTTACAATTAACTATCATTTTGGCGTCGGATTCGTAAATCTAGACTTACAAGAGAACGACCATAAAGTGCCCGAGGCAGCATTAGACCCTTGGAGACAAGTCGGCTGGAGGACGATGTATTGAATCTCGACGCAATTTGAGTGTTCCATCGTCATTACAAGGCCCTGAACGTTACAATTATCTATCATTTTTGCGTCGGATTCGAAAATCTAGACTCACAGGAGAACGACCATAATGTGCCCGAGGTAGCAATAGACCCTTGGAGACAAGTCGGCTGGATGACGATGTATTGGATCGCGACGCAATTTGAGTCTTCTATCGTCATTAGGAGGCGCTGAACGTTACAATTCACTATCATTTTTGCGTCGGATTCGAAAATCTATACTTACAGGAGAAGGACCATGTGGTGCCCGAGGCAGCGATATCCCCTTGGAGACAAGTAGGCTGGAGGCCGATGTATTGAATCTCTTCGCAATTTGAGTGTTCCATCGTCATTAGAAGGCCCTGAACGTTACAATTAACTATCATTTTTGCGTCGGATTCGAAAATCTTGACTCACAGGACAACGACCATAAGGTGCCCGAGGCAGCAATAGACCCTTGGAGACAAGTCGGCTGGAGGCCGATGTATTGAATCTCGACGCAATTTGAGTGTTCCATCGGCATTAGGAGGCCCTGAACGTTATAATTAACTATAATTTTTGCGTCGGATTCGAAAATCTAGACTCACAGGAGAACGACCATAAGGTGCCCGAGGCAGCAATAGACCCTTGGAGACAAGTCGGCTGGAGGCCGATGTATTGAATCTCGACGCAATTTGAGTGTTCCATCGTCATTACAAGGCCCTGAACGTTACAATTAGCTATCATTTTTGCGTCGGATTCGAAAATCTAGACTCACAGGAGAACGACCATAAGGTGCCCGAGGCAGCAATAGACCCTTGGAGACAAGTCGGCTGGAGGACGATGTATTGGATCGCGACGCAATTTGAGTCTTCTATCGTCATTACGAGGCGCTGAACGTTACAATTCACTATCATTTTTGCGTCGGATTCGAAAATCTAGACTCACAGGAGAACGATCATAAGGTGCCCGAGGCAGCAATAGACCCTTGGAGACAAGTCGGCTGGAGGCCGATGTATTGAATCTCTTCGCAATTTGAGTGTTCCATCGTCATTAGAAGGCCCTGAACGTTACAATTAACTATCATTTTTGCGTCGGATTCGAAAATCTAGACTCACAGGACAACGACCATAAGGTGCCCGAGGCAGCAATTGACCCTTGGAGACAAGTCGGCTGGAGGACGATGTATTGGGTCGCGACGCAATTTGAGTCTTCTATCGTCATTAGGAGGCGCTGAACGTTACAATTAACTATCATTTTTGCGTCGGATTCGAAAATCTAGACTCACAGGACAACGACCATAAGGTGCCCGAGGCAGCAATAGACCCTTGGAGACAAGTCGGTTGGAGGCCGATGTATTGAATCTCGACGCAATTTGAGTGTTCCATCGTCATTACAAGGCCCTGAACGTTACAATTAACTATCATTTTTGCGTCGGATTCGAAAATCTAGACTCACAGGAGAACGACCATAAGGTGCCCGAGGCAGCAATAGACCCTTGGAGACAAGTCGGCTGGAGGACGATGTATTGAATCTCGACGCAATTTGAGTGTTCCATCGTCATTAGAAGGCCCTGAACGTTACAATTAACTATCATTTTTGCGTCGGATTCGAAAATCTAGACTCACAGGACAACGACCATAAGGTGCCCGAGGCAGCAATAGACCCTTGGAGACAAGTCGGCTGGAGGCCGATGTATTGAATCTCGACGCAATTTGAGTGTTCCAACGTCATTACAAGGCCCTGAACGTTACAATTAACTATCATTTTTGCGTCGGATTCGAAAATCTAGACTCACAGGAGAACGACCATAAGGTGCCCGAGGCAGCAATAGACCCTTGGAGACAAGTCGGCTGGAGGTCGATGTATTGGATCGCGACGCAATTTGAGTCTTCTATCGTCATTAGGAGGCGCTGAACGTTACAATTCACGATCATTTTTGCGTCGGATTCGAAAATCTAGACTCACAGGAGAAGGACCATGTGGTGCCCGAGGCAGCGATATCCACTTGGAGACAAGTAGGCTGGAGGCCGATGTATTGAATCTCGACGCAATTTGAGTGTTCCATCGTCATTAGGAGGCGCTGAACGTTACAATTCACTATCAGTTTTGCGTCGGATTCGAAAATCTAGACTCACAGGACAACGACCATAAGGTGCCCGAGGCAGCAATAGACCCTTGGAGACAAGTCGGCTGGAGGCCGATGTATTGAATCTCGACATAATTTGAGTGTTCCATCGGCATTATGAGGCCCTGAACGTTATAATTAACTATCATTTTTGCGTCGGATTCGATAATCTAAACTCACAGGAGAACGACCATAAGGTGCCCGAGGCAGCAATAGACCCTTGGAGACAAGTCGGCTGGAGGCCGATGTATTGAATCTCGACGCAATTTGAGTGTTCCATCGTCATTAGGAGGCCCTGAACGTTATAATTAACTATCATTTTTCCGTCGGATTCGAAAATCTAGACTCACAGGAGAACGACCATAAGGTACCCGATGCAGCAATAGACCCTTGGAGACAAGTCCGCTGGAGGCCGATGTATTGAATCTCGACGCAATTTGAGAGTTCCATCGTCATTAGGCGGCCCTGAACGTTACAATTAACTATCATTTTGGCGTCGGATTCGTAAATCTAGACTTACAAGAGAACGACCATAAAGTGCCCGAGGCAGCATTAGACCCTTGGAGACAAGTCGGCTGGAGGACGATGTATTGAATCTCGACGCAATTTGAGTGTTCCATCGTCATTACAAGGCCCTGAACGTTACAATTATCTATCATTTTTGCGTCGGATTCGAAAATCTAGACTCACAGGAGAACGACCATAATGTGCCCGAGGTAGCAATAGACCCTTGGAGACAAGTCGGCTGGATGACGATGTATTGGATCGCGACGCAATTTGAGTCTTCTATCGTCATTAGGAGGCGCTGAACGTTACAATTCACTATCATTTTTGCGTCGGATTCGAAAATCTATACTTACAGGAGAAGGACCATGTGGTGCCCGAGGCAGCGATATCCCCTTGGAGACAAGTAGGCTGGAGGCCGATGTATTGAATCTCTTCGCAATTTGAGTGTTCCATCGTCATTAGAAGGCCCTGAACGTTACAATTAACTATCATTTTTGCGTCGGATTCGAAAATCTTGACTCACAGGACAACGACCATAAGGTGCCCGAGGCAGCAATAGACCCTTGGAGACAAGTCGGCTGGAGGCCGATGTATTGAATCTCGACGCAATTTGAGTGTTCCATCGGCATTAGGAGGCCCTGAACGTTATAATTAACTATAATTTTTGCGTCGGATTCGAAAATCTAGACTCACAGGAGAACGACCATAAGGTGCCCGAGGCAGCAATAGACCCTTGGAGACAAGTCGGCTGGAGGCCGATGTATTGAATCTCGACGCAATTTGAGTGTTCCATCGTCATTACAAGGCCCTGAACGTTACAATTAGCTATCATTTTTGCGTCGGATTCGAAAATCTAGACTCACAGGAGAACGACCATAAGGTGCCCGAGGCAGCAATAGACCCTTGGAGACAAGTCGGCTGGAGGACGATGTATTGGATCGCGACGCAATTTGAGTCTTCTATCGTCATTACGAGGCGCTGAACGTTACAATTCACTATCATTTTTGCGTCGGATTCGAAAATCTAGACTCACAGGAGAACGATCATAAGGTGCCCGAGGCAGCAATAGACCCTTGGAGACAAGTCGGCTGGAGGCCGATGTATTGAATCTCGACGCAGTTTGAGTGTTCCATCGTCATTAGGAGGCCCTGAACGTTACAATTAACTATCATTTTTGCGTCGGGTTCGAAAATCTAGACTCACAGGAGAACGACCATAAGGTGCCCGAGGCAGCAACAGACCCTTGGAGACAAGTCGGCTGGAGGACGATGTATTGGATCGCGACGCAATTTGAGTCCTTTATCGTCATTAGGAGGCGCTGAACGTTACAATTCACTATCATTTTTGCGTCGGATTCGAAAATCTATACTCACAGGAGAAGGACCATGTGGTGCCCGAGGCAGCGATATCCCCTTGGAGACATGTAGGCTGGACGCCGATGTATTGAATCTCGACGCAATTTGAGTGTTCCATCGTCATTAGAAGGCCCTGAACGTTACAATTAACTATCATTTTTGCGTCGGATTCGAAAATCTAGACTCACAGGACAACGACCATAAGGTGCCCGAGGCAGCAATAGACCCTTGGAGACAAGTCGGCTGGAGGCCGATGTATTGAATCTCGACGCAATTTGAGTGTTCCATCGGCATTAGGAGGCCCTGAACGTTACAATTAACTATCATTTTTGCGTTGGGTTCGAAAATCTAGACTCACAGGAGAACGACCATAAGGTGCCCGAGGCAGCAATAGACCCTTGGAGACAAGTCGGCTGGAGGCCGATGTATTGAATCTCGACGCAATTTGAGTGTTCCATCGGCATTCGGAGGCCCTGAACGTTACAATTAACTATCATTTTTGCGTCGGATTCGAAAATCTAGACTCACAGGAGAAGGACCATGTGGTGCCCGAGGCAGCGATATCCCCTTGGAGACAAGTAGGCTAGAGGCCGATGTATTGAATCTCGACGCAATTTGAGTGTTCCATCGTCATTAGAAGGCCCTGAACGTTACAATTAACTATCATTTTTGCGTCGGATTCGAAAATCTAGACTCACAGGAGAACGACCATAAGGTGCCCGAGGCAGCAATAGACCCTTGGAGACAAGTCGGCTGGAGGACGATGTATTGGATCGCGACGCAATTTGAGTCTTCTATCGTCATTAGGAGGCGCTGAACGTTACAATTAACTATCAATTTCTCGTCGGATTCGAAAATCTAGACTCACAGGACAACGACCATAAGGTGCCCGAGGCAGCAATAGACCCTTGGAGACAAGTCGGCTGGAGGCCGATGTATTGAATCTCGACGCAATTTGAGTGTTCCAACGTCATTACAAGGCCCTGAACGTTACAATTAACTATCATTTTTGCGTCGGATTCGAAAATCTAGACTCACAGGAGAACGACCATAAGGTGCCCGAGGCAGCAATAGACCCTTGGAGACAAGTCGGCTGGAGGACGATGTATTGGATCGCGACGCAATTTGAGTCTTCTATCGTCATTAGGAGGCGCTGAACGTTACAATTCACGATCATTTTTGCGTCGGATTCGAAAATCTAGACTCACAGGAGAAGGACCATGTGGTGCCCGAGGCAGCGATATCCACTTGGAGACAAGTAGGCTGGAGGCCGATGTATTGAATCTCGACGCAATTTGAGTGTTCCATCGTCATTAGGAGGCGCTGAACGTTACAATTCACTATCAGTTTTGCGTCGGATTCGAAAATCTAGACTCACAGGACAACGACCATAAGGTGCCCGAGGCAGCAATAGACCCTTGGAGACAAGTCGGCTGGAGGCCGATGTATTGAATCTCGACATAATTTGAGTGTTCCATCGGCATTATGAGGCCCTGAACGTTATAATTAACTATCATTTTTGCGTCGGATTCGATAATCTAAACTCACAGGAGAACGACCATAAGGTGCCCGAGGCAGCAATAGACCCTTGGAGACAAGTCGGCTGGAGGCCGATGTATTGAATCTCGACGCAATTTGAGTGTTCCATCGTCATTAGGAGGCCCTGAACGTTATAATTAACTATCATTTTTCCGTCGGATTCGAAAATCTAGACTCACAGGAGAACGACCATAAGGTACCCGATGCAGCAATAGACCCTTGGAGACAAGTCCGCTGGAGGCCGATGTATTGAATCTCGACGCAATTTGAGAGTTCCATCGTCATTAGGCGGCCCTGAACGTTATAATTAACTATCATTTTGGCGTCGGATTCGTAAATCTAGACTTACAAGAGAACGACCATAAAGTGCCCGAGGCAGCATTAGACCCTTGGAGACAAGTCGGCTGGAGGACGATGTATTGAATCTCGACGCAATTTGAGTGTTCCATCGTCATTACAAGGCCCTGAGCGTTACAATTATCTATCATTTTTGCGTCGGATTCGAAAATCTAGACTCACACTAGAACGACCATAATGTGCCCGAGGTAGCAATAGACCCTTGGAGACAAGTCGGCTGGATGACGATGTATTGGATCGCGACGCAATTTGAGTCTTCTATCGTCATTAGGAGGCGCTGAACGTTACAATTCACTATCATTTTTGCGTCGGATTCGAAAATCTATACTCACAGGAGAAGGACCATGTGGTGCCCGAGGCAGCGATATCCCCTTGGAGACAAGTAGGCTGGAGGCCGATGTATTGAATCTCTTCGCAATTTGAGTGTTCCATCGTCATTAGAAGGCCCTGAACGTTACAATTAACTATCATTTTTGCGTCGGATTCGAAAATCTAGACTCACAGGACAACGACCATAAGGTGCCCGAGGCAGCAATAGACCCTTGGAGACAAGTCGGCTGGAGGCCGATGTATTGAATCTCGACGCAATTTGAGTGTTCCATCGGCATTAGGAGGCCCTGAACGTTATAATTAACTATAATTTTTGCGTCGGATTCGAAAATCTAGACTCACAGGAGAACGACCATAAGGTGCCCGAGGCAGCAATAGACCCTTGGAGACAAGTCGGCTGGAGGCCGATGTATTGAATCTCGACGCAATTTGAGTGTTCCATCGTCATTACAAGGCCCTGAACGTTACAATTAGCTATCATTTTTGCGTCGGATTCGAAAATCTAGACTCACAGGAGAACGACCATAAGGTGCCCGAGGCAGCAATAGACCCTTGGAGACAAGTCGGCTGGAGGACGATGTATTGGATCGCGACGCAATTTGAGTCTTCTATCGTCATTAGGAGGCGCTGAACGTTACAATTCACTATCATTTTTGCGTCGGATTCGAAAATCTAAACTCACAGGAGAAGGACCATAAGGTGCCCGAGGCAGCAATAGACCCTTGGAGACAAGTCGGCTGGAGGCCGATGTATTGAATCTCGACGCAATTTGAGTGTTCCATCGTCATTACAAGGCCCTGAACGTTACAATTAGCTATCATTTTTGCGTCGGATTCGAAAATCTAGACTCACAGGAGAACGACCATAAGGTGCCCGAGGCAGCAATAGACCCTTGGAGACAAGTCGGCTGGAGGCCGATGTATTGAATCTCGACGCAATTTGAGTGTTCCATCGTCATTACAAGGCCCTGAACGTTACAATTAACTATCATTTTTGCGTCGGATTCGAAAATCTAAACTCACAGGAGAAGGACCATGTGGTGCCCGAGGCAGCGATATCCCCTTGGAGACAAGTCGGCTGGAGGCCGATGTATTGAATCTCGACGCAATTTGAGTGTTCCATCGGCATTAGGAGGCCCTGAACGTTATAATTAACTATCATTTTTGCGTCGGATTCGAAAATCTAGACTCACAGGTGAACGACCATAAGGTGCCCGAGGCAGCAATAGACCCTTGGAGACAAGTCGGCTGGAGGACGATGTATTGGATCGCGACGCAATTTGAGTCTTCTATCGTCATTAGGAGGCGCTGAACGTTACAATTCACTATCATTTTTGCGTCGGATTCGAAAATCTAGACTCACAGGAGAAGGACCATGTGGTGCCCGATGTAGCGATATCCCCTTGGAGACAAGTCGGCTGGAGGACGATGTGTTGAATCTCGACGCAATTTGAGTGTCCCATCGTCATTAGGAGGCCCTAAACCTTACAATTAACCATCATTTTTGAGTCGGATTCGAAAATCTAGACTCACAGGAGAAGGACCATGTGGTGCCCGAGGCAGCGATATCCCCTTGGAGACAAGTAGGCTGGAGGCCGATGTATTGAATCTCGACGCAATTTGAGTGTTCCATCGTCATTAGGAGGCGCTCAACGTAACAATTAACTATCATTTTTGCGTCGGATTCGAAAATCTAGACTCACAGGAGAAGGACCATGTGGTGCCCGAGGCAGCGATATCCCCTTGGAGACAAGTAGGCTGGAGGCCGATGTATTGAATCTCGACGCAATTTGAGTGTTCTATCGGCATTAGAAGGCCCTGAACGTTATAATTAACTATCATTTTTGCGTCGGATTCGATAATCTAAACTCACAGGAGAACGACCATAAGGTGCCCGAGGCAGCAATAGACCCTTGGAGACAAGTCGGCTGGAGGACGATTGTATTGGATCGCGACGCAATTTGAGTCTTCTATCGTCATTAGGAGGCGCTGAACGTTACAATTCACTATCATTTTTGCGTCGGATTCGATAATCTAAACTCACAGGAGAACGACCATAAGGTGCCCGAGGACCCTTGGAGACAAGTCGGCTGGAGGACGATGTATTGAATCTCGACGCAATTTGAGTGTTCCATCGGCATTAGGAGGCCTTGAACGTTATAATTAACGATCATTTTTGCGTCGGATTCGATAATCTAAACTCACAGGAGAACGACCATAAGGTGCCCGAGGCAGCAATAGACCCTTGGAGACAAGTCGGCTGGAGGCCGATGTATTGAATCTCGACGCAATTTGAGTGTTCCATCGTCATTAGGAGGCGCTGAACGTCACAATTCACTATCATTTTTGCGTCGGATTCGAAAATCTAGACTCACAGGAGAAGGATCATATTGTGCCCGAGACAGCAATATCCCCTTGGAGGCAAGTCGGCTGGAGGACGATGTATTGAATCTCGACGCAATTTGAGTGTCCCATCGTCATTAGATGGCCCTGAACGTTACAATTAACTATCATTTTTGCGTCGGATTCGATAATCTAGAATTACGAGAGAACGACCATAAAGTGCCCGAGGCAGCAATAGACCCTTGGAGACAAGTCGGCTGGAGGACGATGTATTGGATCGCGACGCAATTTGAGTCTTCTATCGTCATTAGGAGGCGCTGAACGTTACAATTCACTATCATTTTTGCGTCGGATTCGAAAATCTAGACTCACAGGAGAAGGATCATATTGTGCCCGAGACAGCAATATCCCCTTGGAGACAAGTCGGCTGGAGGACGATGTATTGAATCTCGACGCAATTTGAGTGTCCCATCGTCATTAGAAGGCCCTGAACGTTACAATTAACTATCATTGTTGCGTCGGATTCGATAATCTAAACTCACAGGAGAACGACCATAAGGTGCCCGAGGCAGCAATAGACCCTTGGAGACAAGTCGGCTGGAGGCCGATGTATTGAATCTCGACGCAATTTGAGTGTTCCATCGTCATTACAAGGCCCTGAACGTTACAATTAACTATCATTTTTGCGTCGGATTCGAAAATCTAGACTCACAGGACAACGACCATAAAGTGCCCGAGGCAGCATTAGATCCTTGGAGACAAGTCGGCTGGAGGACGATGTATTGTATCTCGACGCAATTTGAGTGTTCCATCGTCATTACAAGGCCCTGAACGTTACAATTAACTATCATTTTTGCGTCGGATTCGAAAATCTAGACTCACAGGAGAACGACCATAAGGTGCCCGAGGCAGCAATAGACCCTTGGAGACAAGTCGGCTGGAGGACGATGTATTGAATCTCGACGCAATTTGAGTGTTCCATCGTCATTACAAGGCCCTGAACGTTACAATTAACTATCATTTTTGCGTCGGGTTCGAAAATCTAGACTCACAGGAGAACGACCATAAGGTGCCCGAGGCAGCAATAGACCCTTGGAGACAAGTCGGCTGGAGGACGATGTATTGAATCTCGACGCAATTTGAGTGTTCCATCGTCATTACAAGGCCCTGAACGTTACAATTAACTATCATTTTTGCGTCGGATTCGAAAATCTAGACTCACAGGAGAAGGATCATATTGTGCCCGAGACAGCAATATCCCCTTGGAGACAAGTCGGCTGGAGGACGATGTATGAATCTCGACATAATTTGAGTGTTCCATCGTCATTAGGAGGCGCTGAACGTTACAATTCACTATCAGTTTTGCGTCGGATTCGAAAATCTAGACTCACAGGACAACGACCATAAGGTGCCCGAGGCAGCAATAGACCCTTGGAGACAAGTCGGCTGGAGGCCGATGTATTGAATCTCGACGCAATTTGAGTGTTCCATCGTCATTAGGAGGCCCTGAACGTTATAATTAACTATCATTTTTCCGTCGGATTCGAAAATCTAGACTCACAGGAGAACGACCATAAGGTACCCGATGCAGCAATAGACCCTTGGAGACAAGTCCGCTGGAGGCCGATGTATTGAATCTCGACGCAATTTGAGAGTTCCATCGTCATTAGGCGGCCCTGAACGTTACAATTAACTATCATTTTGGCGTCGGATTCGTAAATCTAGACTTACAAGAGAACGACCATAAAGTGCCCGAGGCAGCATTAGACCCTTGGAGACAAGTCGGCTGGAGGACGATGTATTGAATCTCGACGCAATTTGAGTGTTCCATCGTCATTACAAGGCCCTGAACGTTACAATTATCTATCATTTTTGCGTCGGATTCGAAAATCTAGACTCACAGGAGAACGACCATAATGTGCCCGAGGTAGCAATAGACCCTTGGAGACAAGTCGGCTGGATGACGATGTATTGGATCGCGACGCAATTTGAGTCTTCTATCGTCATTAGGAGGCGCTGAACGTTACAATTCACTATCATTTTTGCGTCGGATTCGAAAATCTATACTTACAGGAGAAGGACCATGTGGTGCCCGAGGCAGCGATATCCCCTTGGAGACAAGTAGGCTGGAGGCCGATGTATTGAATCTCTTCGCAATTTGAGTGTTCCATCGTCATTAGAAGGCCCTGAACGTTACAATTAACTATCATTTTTGCGTCGGATTCGAAAATCTAGACTCACAGGACAACGACCATAAGGTGCCCGAGGCAGCAATAGACCCTTGGAGACAAGTCGGCTGGAGGCCGATGTATTGAATCTCGACGCAATTTGAGTGTTCCATCGGCATTAGGAGGCCCTGAACGTTATAATTAACTATAATTTTTGCGTCGGATTCGAAAATCTAGACTCACAGGAGAACGACCATAAGGTGCCCGAGGCAGCAATAGACCCTTGCAGACAAGTCGGCTGGAGGCCGATGTATTGAATCTCGACGCAATTTGAGTGTTCCATCGTCATTACAAGGCCCTGAACGTTACAATTAGCTATCATTTTTGCGTCGGATTCGAAAATCTAGACTCACAGGAGAACGACCATAAGGTGCCCGAGGCAGCAATAGACCCTTGGAGACAAGTCGGCTGGAGGACGATGTATTGGATCGCGACGCAATTTGAGTCTTCTATCGTCATTACGAGGCGCTGAACGTTACAATTCACTATCATTTTTGCGTCGGATTCGAAAATCTAGACTCACAGGAGAACGATCATAAGGTGCCCGAGGCAGCAATAGACCCTTGGAGACAAGTCGGCTGGAGGCCGATGTATTGAATCTCGACGCAGTTTGAGTGTTCCATCGTCATTAGGAGGCCCTGAACGTTACAATTAACTATCATTTTTGCGTCGGGTTCGAAAATCTAGACTCACAGGAGAACGACCATAAGGTGCCCGAGGCAGCAACAGACCCTTGGAGACAAGTCGGCTGGAGGACGATGTATTGGATCGCGACGCAATTTGAGTCCTTTATCGTCATTAGGAGGCGCTGAACGTTACAATTCACTATCATTTTTGCGTCGGATTCGAAAATCTATACTCACAGGAGAAGGACCATGTGGTGCCCGAGGCAGCGATATCCCCTTGGAGACAAGTAGGCTGGACGCCGATGTATTGAATCTCGACGCAATTTGAGTGTTCCATCGTCATTAGAAGGCCCTGAACGTTACAATTAACTATCATTTTTGCGTCGGATTCGAAAATCTAGACTCACAGGACAACGACCATAAGGTGCCCGAGGCAGCAATAGACCCTTGGAGACAAGTCGGCTGGAGGCCGATGTATTGAATCTCGACGCAATTTGAGTTTTCCATCGGCATTAGGAGGCCCTGAACGTTATAATTAACGATCATTTATGCGTCGGATTCGATAATCTAAACTCACAGGAGAACGACCATAAGGTGCCCGAGGCAGCAATAGACCCTTGGAGACAAGTCGGCTGGAGGCCGATGTATTGAATCTCGACGCAATTTGAGTGTTCCATCGGCATTAGGAGGCCCTGAACGTTACAATTAACTATCATTTTTGCGTTGGGTTCGAAAATCTAGACTCACAGGAGAACGACCATAAGGTGCCCGAGGCAGCAATAGACACTTGGAGACAAGTCGGCTGGAGGCCGATGTATTGAATCTCGACGCAATTTGAGTGTTCCATCGGCATTCGGAGGCCCTGAACGTTACAATTAACTATCATTTTTGCGTCGGATTCGAAAATCTAGAATTACAAGAGAACGACCATAAAGTGCCCGAGGCAGCATTAGATCCTTGGAGACAAATCGGCTGGAGGACGATGTATTGTATCTCGACGCAATTTGAGTGTTCCATCGTCATTACAAGGCCCTGAACGTTACAATTAACTATCATTTTTGCGTCGGATTCGAAAATCCAGACTCACAGGAGAACGACCATAAGGTGCCCGAGGCAGCAATAGACCCTTGGAGACAAGTCGGCTGGAGGCCGATGTATTGAATCTCGACGCAATTTGAGTCTTCTATCGTCATTAGGAGGCGCTGAACGCTACAATTCACTATCATTTTTGCGTCGGATTCGAAAATCTAGACTCACAGGAGAAGGACCATGTGGTGCCCGAGGCAGCGATATCCCCTTGGAGACAAGTCGGCTGGAGGCCGATGTATTGAATCTCGACGCAATTTGAGTGTTCATCGTCATTAGAAGGCCCTGAACGTTACAATTAACTATCATTTTTGCGTCGGATTCGAAAATCTAGACTCACAGGAGAACGACCATAAGGTGCCCGAGGCAGCAATAGACCCTTGGAGACAAGTCGGCTGGAGGACGATGTATTGGATCGCGACGCAATTTGAGTCTTCTATCGTCATTAGGAGGCGCTGAACGTTACAATTAACTATCAATTTTTCGTCGGATTCGAAAATCTAGACTCACAGGACAACGACCATAAGGTGCCCGAGGCAGCAATAGACCCTTGGAGACAAGTCGGCTGGAGGCCGATGTATTGAATCTCGACGCAATTTGAGTGTTCCATCGTCATTACAAGGCCCTGAACGTTACAATTAACTATCATTTTTGCTTCGGATTCGAAAATCTAGACTCACAGGAGAACGACCATAAGGTGCCCGAGGCAGCAATAGACCCTTGGAGACAAGTCGGCTGGAGGCCGATGTGTTGAATCTCGACACAATTTGAGTCTTCTATCGTCATTAGGAGGCGCTGAACGTTACAATTCACGATCATTCTTGCGTCGGATTCGAAAATCTAGACTCACAGGAGAAGGACCATGTGGTGCCCGAGGCAGCGATATCCACTTGGAGACAAGTAGGCTGGAGGCCGATGTATTGAATCTCGACGCAATTTGAGTGTTCCATCGTCATTAGGAGGCGCTGAACGTTACAATTCACTATCAGTTTTGCGTCGGATTCGAAAATCTAGACTCACAGGACAACGACCATAAGGTGCCCGAGGCAGCAATAGACCCTTGGAGACAAGTCGGCTGGAGGCCGATGTATTGAATCTCGACATAATTTGAGTGTTCCATCGGCATTATGAGGCCCTGAACGTTATAATTAACTATCATTTTTGCGTCGGATTCGATAATCTAAACTCACAGGAGAACGACCATAAGGTGCCCGAGGCAGCAATAGACCCTTGGAGACAAGTCGGCTGGAGGCCGATGTATTGAATCTCGACGCAATTTGAGTGTTCCATCGTCATTAGGAGGCCCTGAACGTTATAATTAACTATCATTTTCCCGTCGGATTCGAAAATCTAGACTCACAGGAGAACGACCATAAGGTACCCGATGCAGCAATAGACCCTTGGAGACAAGTCCGCTGGAGGCCGATGTATTGAATCTCGACGCAATTTGAGAGTTCCATCGTCATTAGGCGGCCCTGAACGTTACAATTAACTATCATTTTGGCGTCGGATTCGTAAATCTAGACTTACAAGAGAACGACCATAAAGTGCCCGAGGCAGCATTAGACCCTTGGAGACAAGTCGGCTGGAGGACGATGTATTGAATCTCGACGCAATTTGAGTGTTCCATCGTCATTACAAGGCCCTGAACGTTACAATTATCTATCATTTTTGCGTCGGATTCGAAAATCTAGACTCACAGGAGAACGACCATAATGTGCCCGAGGTAGCAATAGACCCTTGGAGACAAGTCGGCTGGATGACGATGTATTGGATCGCGACGCAATTTGAGTCTTCTATCGTCATTAGGAGGCGCTGAACGTTACAATTCACTATCATTTTTGCGTCGGATTCGAAAATCTATACTTACAGGAGAAGGACCATGTGGTGCCCGAGGCAGCGATATCCCCTTGGAGACAAGTAGGCTGGAGGCCGATGTATTGAATCTCTTCGCAATTTGAGTGTTCCATCGTCATTAGAAGGCCCTGAACGTTACAATTAACTATCATTTTTGCGTCGGATTCGAAAATCTAGACTCACAGGACAACGACCATAAGGTGCCCGAGGCAGCAATTGACCCTTGGAGACAAGTCGGCTGGAGGACGATGTATTGGGTCGCGACGCAATTTGAGTCTTCTATCGTCATTAGGAGGCGCTGAACGTTACAATTAACTATCATTTTTGCGTCGGATTCGAAAATCTAGACTCACAGGACAACGACCATAAGGTGCCCGAGGCAGCAATAGACCCTTGGAGACAAGTCGGTTGGAGGCCGATGTATTGAATCTCGACGCAATTTGAGTGTTCCATCGTCATTACAAGGCCCTGAACGTTACAATTAACTATCATTTTTGCGTCGGATTCGAAAATCTAGACTCACAGGAGAACGACCATAAGGTGCCCGAGGCAGCAATAGACCCTTGGAGACAAGTCGGCTGGAGGACGATGTATTGAATCTCGACGCAATTTGAGTGTTCCATCGTCATTAGAAGGCCCTGAACGTTACAATTAACTATCATTTTTGCGTCGGATTCGAAAATCTAGACTCACAGGACAACGACCATAAGGTGCCCGAGGCAGCAATAGACCCTTGGAGACAAGTCGGCTGGAGGCCGATGTATTGAATCTCGACGCAATTTGAGTGTTCCAACGTCATTACAAGGCCCTGAACGTTACAATTAACTATCATTTTTGCGTCGGATTCGAAAATCTAGACTCACAGGAGAACGACCATAAGGTGCCCGAGGCAGCAATAGACCCTTGGAGACAAGTCGGCTGGAGGTCGATGTATTGGATCGCGACGCAATTTGAGTCTTCTATCGTCATTAGGAGGCGCTGAACGTTACAATTCACGATCATTTTTGCGTCGGATTCGAAAATCTAGACTCACAGGAGAAGGACCATGTGGTGCCCGAGGCAGCGATATCCACTTGGAGACAAGTAGGCTGGAGGCCGATGTATTGAATCTCGACGCAATTTGAGTGTTCCATCGTCATTAGGAGGCGCTGAACGTTACAATTCACTATCAGTTTTGCGTCGGATTCGAAAATCTAGACTCACAGGACAACGACCATAAGGTGCCCGAGGCAGCAATAGACCCTTGGAGACAAGTCGGCTGGAGGCCGATGTATTGAATCTCGACATAATTTGAGTGTTCCATCGGCATTATGAGGCCCTGAACGTTATAATTAACTATCATTTTTGCGTCGGATTCGATAATCTAAACTCACAGGAGAACGACCATAAGGTGCCCGAGGCAGCAATAGACCCTTGGAGACAAGTCGGCTGGAGGCCGATGTATTGAATCTCGACGCAATTTGAGTGTTCCATCGTCATTAGGAGGCCCTGAACGTTATAATTAACTATCATTTTTCCGTCGGATTCGAAAATCTAGACTCACAGGAGAACGACCATAAGGTACCCGATGCAGCAATAGACCCTTGGAGACAAGTCCGCTGGAGGCCGATGTATTGAATCTCGACGCAATTTGAGAGTTCCATCGTCATTAGGCGGCCCTGAACGTTACAATTAACTATCATTTTGGCGTCGGATTCGTAAATCTAGACTTACAAGAGAACGACCATAAAGTGCCCGAGGCAGCATTAGACCCTTGGAGACAAGTCGGCTGGAGGACGATGTATTGAATCTCGACGCAATTTGAGTGTTCCATCGTCATTACAAGGCCCTGAACGTTACAATTATCTATCATTTTTGCGTCGGATTCGAAAATCTAGACTCACAGGAGAACGACCATAATGTGCCCGAGGTAGCAATAGACCCTTGGAGACAAGTCGGCTGGATGACGATGTATTGGATCGCGACGCAATTTGAGTCTTCTATCGTCATTAGGAGGCGCTGAACGTTACAATTCACTATCATTTTTGCGTCGGATTCGAAAATCTATACTTACAGGAGAAGGACCATGTGGTGCCCGAGGCAGCGATATCCCCTTGGAGACAAGTAGGCTGGAGGCCGATGTATTGAATCTCTTCGCAATTTGAGTGTTCCATCGTCATTAGAAGGCCCTGAACGTTACAATTAACTATCATTTTTGCGTCGGATTCGAAAATCTTGACTCACAGGACAACGACCATAAGGTGCCCGAGGCAGCAATAGACCCTTGGAGACAAGTCGGCTGGAGGCCGATGTATTGAATCTCGACGCAATTTGAGTGTTCCATCGGCATTAGGAGGCCCTGAACGTTATAATTAACTATAATTTTTGCGTCGGATTCGAAAATCTAGACTCACAGGAGAACGACCATAAGGTGCCCGAGGCAGCAATAGACCCTTGGAGACAAGTCGGCTGGAGGCCGATGTATTGAATCTCGACGCAATTTGAGTGTTCCATCGTCATTACAAGGCCCTGAACGTTACAATTAGCTATCATTTTTGCGTCGGATTCGAAAATCTAGACTCACAGGAGAACGACCATAAGGTGCCCGAGGCAGCAATAGACCCTTGGAGACAAGTCGGCTGGAGGACGATGTATTGGATCGCGACGCAATTTGAGTCTTCTATCGTCATTACGAGGCGCTGAACGTTACAATTCACTATCATTTTTGCGTCGGATTCGAAAATCTAGACTCACAGGAGAACGATCATAAGGTGCCCGAGGCAGCAATAGACCCTTGGAGACAAGTCGGCTGGAGGCCGATGTATTGAATCTCTTCGCAATTTGAGTGTTCCATCGTCATTAGAAGGCCCTGAACGTTACAATTAACTATCATTTTTGCGTCGGATTCGAAAATCTAGACTCACAGGACAACGACCATAAGGTGCCCGAGGCAGCAATTGACCCTTGGAGACAAGTCGGCTGGAGGACGATGTATTGGGTCGCGACGCAATTTGAGTCTTCTATCGTCATTAGGAGGCGCTGAACGTTACAATTAACTATCATTTTTGCGTCGGATTCGAAAATCTAGACTCACAGGACAACGACCATAAGGTGCCCGAGGCAGCAATAGACCCTTGGAGACAAGTCGGTTGGAGGCCGATGTATTGAATCTCGACGCAATTTGAGTGTTCCATCGTCATTACAAGGCCCTGAACGTTACAATTAACTATCATTTTTGCGTCGGATTCGAAAATCTAGACTCACAGGAGAACGACCATAAGGTGCCCGAGGCAGCAATAGACCCTTGGAGACAAGTCGGCTGGAGGACGATGTATTGAATCTCGACGCAATTTGAGTGTTCCATCGTCATTAGAAGGCCCTGAACGTTACAATTAACTATCATTTTTGCGTCGGATTCGAAAATCTAGACTCACAGGACAACGACCATAAGGTGCCCGAGGCAGCAATAGACCCTTGGAGACAAGTCGGCTGGAGGCCGATGTATTGAATCTCGACGCAATTTGAGTGTTCCAACGTCATTACAAGGCCCTGAACGTTACAATTAACTATCATTTTTGCGTCGGATTCGAAAATCTAGACTCACAGGAGAACGACCATAAGGTGCCCGAGGCAGCAATAGACCCTTGGAGACAAGTCGGCTGGAGGTCGATGTATTGGATCGCGACGCAATTTGAGTCTTCTATCGTCATTAGGAGGCGCTGAACGTTACAATTCACGATCATTTTTTGCGTCGGATTCGAAAATCTAGACTCACAGGAGAAGGACCATGTGGTGCCCGAGGCAGCGATATCCACTTGGAGACAAGTAGGCTGGAGGCCGATGTTTGAATCTCGACGCAATTTGAGTGTTCCCATCGTCATTAGGAGGCGCTGAACGTTACAATTCACTATCAGTTTTGCGTCGGATTCGAAAATCTAGACTCACAGGACAACGACCATAAGGTGCCCCGAGGCAAGCAATAGACCCTTGGAGACAAGTCGGCTGGAGGCCGATGTATTGAATCTCGACATAATTTGAGTGTTCCATCGGCATTATGAGGCCCTGAACGTTATAATTAACTATCATTTTTGCGTCGGATTCGATAATCTAAACTCAACAGGAGAACGGACCATAAGGTGCCCGAGGCAGCAATAGACCCTTGGAGACAAGTCGGCTGGAGGCCGATGTATTGAATCTCGACGCAATTTGAGTGTTCCATCGTCATTAGGAGGCCCTGAACGTTATAATTAACTATCATTTTTCCGTCGGATTCGAAAATCTAGACTCACAGGAGAACGACCATAAGGTACCCGATGCAGCAATAGACCCTTGGAGACAAGTCCGCTGGAGGCCGATGTATTGAATCTCGACGCAATTTGAGAGTTCCATCGTCATTAGGCGGCCCTGAACGTTACAATTAACTATCATTTTGGCGTCGGATTCGTAAATCTAGGACTTACAGAGAACGACCATAAAGTGCCCGAGGCAGCATTAGACCCTTGGAGACAAGTCGGCTGGAGGACGATGTATTGAATCTCGACGCAATTTGAGTGTTCCATCGTCATTACAAGGCCCTGAACGTTACAATTATCTATCATTTTTGCGTCGGATTCGAAAATCTAGACTCACAGGAGAACGACCATAACTGTGCCCGAGGTAGCAATAGACCCTTGGAGACAAGTCGGCTGGATGACGATGTATTGGATCGCGACGCAATTTGAGTCTTCTATCGTCATTAGGAGGCGCTGAACGTTACAATTCACTATCATTTTTGCGTCGGATTCGAAAATCTATACTTACAGGAGAAGGACCATGTGGTGCCCGAGGCAGCGATATCCCCTTGGAGACAAGTAGGCTGGAGGCCGATGTATTGAATCTCTTCGCAATTTGAGTGTTCCATCGTCATTAGAAGGCCCTGAACGTTACAATTAACTATCATTTTTGCGTCGGATTCGAAAAATCTTGACTCACAGGACAACGACCATAAGGTGCCCGAGGCAGCAATAGACCCTTGGAGACAAGTCGGCTGGAGGGCCGATGTATTGAATCTCGACGCAATTTGAGTGTTCCATCGGCATTAGGAGGCCCTGAACGTTATAATTAACTATAATTTTTGCGTCGGATTCGAAAATCTAGACTCACAGGAGAACGACCATAAGGTGCCCGAGGCAGCAATAGACCCTTGGAGACAAGTCGGCTGGAGGCCGATGTATTGAATCTCGACGCAATTTGAGTGTTCCATCGTCATTACAAGGCCCTGAACGTTACAATTAGCTATCATTTTTGCGTCGGATTCGAAAATCTAGACTCACAGGAGAACGACCATAAGGTGCCCGAGGCAGCAATAGACCCATGGAGACAAGTCGGCTGGAGGACGATGTATTGGATCGCGACGCAATTTGAGTCTTCTATCGTCATTACGAGGCGCTGAACGTTACAATTCACTATCATTTTTGCGTCGGATTCGAAAATCTAGACTCACAGGAGAACGATCATAAGGTGCCCGAGGCAGCAATAGACCCTTGGAGACAAGTCGGCTGGAGGCCGATGTATTGAATCTCGACGCAGTTTGAGTGTTCCATCGTCATTAGGAGGCCCTGGAACGTTACAATTAACTATCATTTTTGCGTCGGGTTCGAAAATCTAGACTCACAGGAGAACGACCATAAGGTGCCCGAGGCAGCAACAGACCCTTGGAGACAAGTCGGCTGGAGGACGATGTATTGGATCGCGACGCAATTTGAGTCCTTTATCGTCCATTAGGAGGCGCTGAACGTTACAATTCACTATCATTTTTGCGTCGGATTCGAAAATCTATACTCACAGGAGAAGGACCATGTGGTGCCCGAGGCAGCGATATCCCCTTGGAGACATGTAGGCTGGACGCCGATGTATTGAATCTCGACGCAATTTGAGTGTTCCATCGTCATTAGAAGCCCTGAACGTTACAATTAACTATCATTTTTGCGTCGGATTCGAAAATCTAGACTCACAGGACAACGACCATAAGGTGCCCGAGGCAGCAATAGACCCTTGGAGACAAGTCGGCTGGAGGCCGTGATGAATCTCGACGCAATTTGAGTGTTCCATCGGCATTAGGAGGCCCTGAACGTTACAATTAACTATCATTTTTGCGTTGGGTTCGAAAATCTAGACTCACAGGAGAACGACCATAAGGTGCCCGAGGCAGCAATAGACCCTTGGAGACAAGTCGGCTGGAGGCCGATGTATTGAATCTCGACGCAATTTGAGTGTTCCATCGGCATTCGGAGGCCCTGAACGTTACAATTAACTATCATTTTTGCGTCGGATTCGAAAATCTAGACTCACAGGAGAAGGACCATGTGGTGCCCGAGGCAGCGATATCCCCTTGGAGACAAGTAGGCTAGAGGCCGATGTATTGAATCTCGACGCAATTTGAGTGTTCCATCGTCATTAGAAGGCCCTGAACGTTACAATTAACTATCATTTTTGCGTCGGATTCGAAAATCTAGACTCACAGGAGAACGACCATAAGGTGCCCGAGGCAGCAATAGACCCTTGGAGACAAGTCGGCTGGAGGACGATGTATTGGATCGCGACGCAATTTGAGTCTTCTATCGTCATTAGGAGGCGCTGAACGTTACAATTAACTATCAATTTTTCGTCGGATTCGAAAATCTAGACTCACAGGACAACGACCATAAGGTGCCCGAGGCAGCAATAGACCCTTGGAGACAAGTCGGCTGGAGGCCGATGTATTGAATCTCGACGCAATTTGAGTGTTCCAACGTCATTACAAGGCCCTGAACGTTACAATTAACTATCATTTTTGCGTCGGATTCGAAAATCTAGACTCACAGGAGAACGACCATAAGGTGCCCGAGGCAGCAATAGACCCTTGGAGACAAGTCGGCTGGAGGACGATGTATTGGATCGCGACGCAATTTGAGTCTTCTATCGTCATTAGGAGGCGCTGAACGTTACAATTCACGATCATTTTTGCGTCGGATTCGAAAATCTAGACTCACAGGAGAAGGACCATGTGGTGCCCGAGGCAGCGATATCCACTTGGAGACAAGTAGGCTGGAGGCCGATGTATTGAATCTCGACGCAATTTGAGTGTTCCATCGTCATTAGGAGGGCGCTGAACGTTACAATTCACTATCAGTTTTGCGTCGGATTCGAAAATCTAGACTCACAGGACAACGACCATAAGGTGCCCGAGGCAGCAATAGACCCTTGGAGACAAGTCGGCTGGAGGCCGATGTATTGAATCTCGACATAATTTGAGTGTTCCATCGGCATTATGAGGCCCTGAACGTTATAATTAACTATCATTTTTGCGTCGGATTCGATAATCTAAACTCACAGGAGAACGACCATAAGGTGCCCGAGGCAGCAATAGACCCTTGGAGACAAGTCGGCTGGAGGCCGATGTATTGAATCTCGACGCAATTTGAGTGTTCCATCGTCATTAGGAGGCCCTGAACGTTATAATTAACTATCATTTTTCCGTCGGATTCGAAAATCTAGACTCACAGGAGAACGACCATAAGGTACCCGATGCAGCAATAGACCCTTGGAGACAAGTCCGCTGGAGGCCGATGTATTGAATCTCGACGCAATTTGAGAGTTCCATCGTCATTAGGCGGCCCTGAACGTTATAATTAACTATCATTTTGGCGTCGGATTCGTAAATCTAGACTTACAAGAGAACGACCATAAAGTGCCCGAGGCAGCATTAGACCCTTGGAGACAAGTCGGCTGGAGGACGATGTATTGAATCTCGACGCAATTTGAGTGTTCCATCGTCATTACAAGGCCCTGAGCGTTACAATTATCTATCATTTTTGCGTCGGATTCGAAAATCTAGACTCACACTAGAACGACCATAATGTGCCCGAGGTAGCAATAGACCCTTGGAGACAAGTCGGCTGGATGACGATGTATTGGATCGCGACGCAATTTGAGTCTTCTATCGTCATTAGGAGGCGCTGAACGTTACAATTCACTATCATTTTTGCGTCGGATTCGAAAATCTATACTCACAGGAGAAGGACCATGTGGTGCCCGAGGCAGCGATATCCCCTTGGAGACAAGTAGGCTGGAGGCCGATGTATTGAATCTCTTCGCAATTTGAGTGTTCCATCGTCATTAGAAGGCCCTGAACGTTACAATTAACTATCATTTTTGCGTCGGATTCGAAAATCTAGACTCACGGGACAACGACCATAAGGTGCCCGAGGCAGCAATAGACCCTTGGAGACAAGTCGGCTGGAGGCCGATGTATTGAATCTCGACGCAATTTGAGTGTTCCATCGGCATTAGGAGGCCCTGAACGTTATAATTAACTATAATTTTTGCGTCGGATTCGAAAATCTAAACTCACAGGAGAACGACCATAAGGTGCCCGAGGCAGCAATAGACCCTTGGAGACAAGTCGGCTGGAGGACGATGTATTGAATCTCGACGCAATTTGAGAGTTCCATCGTCATTAGGCGGCCCTGAACGTTACAATTAACTATCATTTTTGCGTCGGATTCGAAAATCTAGAATTACAAGAGAACGACCATAAAGTGCCCGAGGCAGCATTAGATCCTTGGAGACAAGTCGGCTGGAGGCCGATGTATTGAATCTCGACGCAATTTGAGTCTTCTATCGTCATTAGGAGGCGCTGAACGTTACAATTCACTATCATTTTTGCGTCGGATTCGAAAATCTAGACTCACAGGAGAAGGACCATGTGGTGCCCGAGGCAGCGATATCCCCTTGGAGACAAGTAGGCTGGAGGCCGATGTATTGAATCTCGACGCAATTTGAGTGTTCCATCGTCATTAGAAGGCCCTGAACGTTACAATTAACTATCATTTTTGCGTCGGATTCGAAAATCTAGACTCACGGGACAACGACCATAAGGTGCCCGAGGCAGCAATAGACCCTTGGAGACAAGTCGGCTGGAGGCCGATGTATTGAATCTCGACGCAATTTGAGTGTCCCATCGTCATTAGGATGCCCTGAACGTTACAATTAACTAGCATTTTTGCGTCGGATTCGAAAATCTAGACTCACAGAACGACCATAAGGTGCCCGAGGCAGCAATAGACCCTTGGAGACAAGTCGGCTGGAGGCCGATGTTTTGAATCTCGACGCAATTTGAGTGTTCCATCGTCATTACAAGGCCCTGAACGTTACAATTAACTATCATTTTTGCGTCGGATTCGAAAATCTAGACTCACAGGAGAACGACCATAAGGTGCCCGAGGCAGCAATAGACCCTTGGAGACAAGTCGGCTGGAGGACGATGTATTGGATCGCGACGCAATTTGAGTCTTCTATCGTCATTAGGAGGCGCTGAACGTTACAATTCACTATCATTTTTGGGTCGGATTCGAAAATCTAAACTCACAGGAGAAGGAGTATGTGGTGCCCGAGGCAGCGATATCCCCTTGGAGACAAGTAGGCTGGAGGCCGATGTATTGAATCTCGACGCAATTTGAGTGTTCCATCGTCATTAGGAGGCGCTGAACGTTACAATTCACTATCATTTTGGCGTCGGATTCGAAAATCTAGACTCACAGGACAACGACCATAAGGTGCCCGAGGCAGCAATAGACCCTTGGAGACAAGTCGGCTGGAGGCCGATGTTTTGAATCTCGACGCAATTTGAGTGTTCCATCGTCATTACAAGGCCCTGAACGTTACAATTAACTATCATTTTTGCGTCGGATTCGAAAATCTAGACTCACAGGAGAACGACCATAAGGTGCCCGAGGCAGCAATAGACCCTTGGAGACAAGTCGGCTGGAGGACGATGTATTGGATCGCGACGCAATTTGAGTCTTCTATCGTCATTAGGAGGCGCTGAACGTTACAATTCACTATCATTTTTGGGTCGGATTCGAAAATCTAAACTCACAGGAGAAGGAGTATGTGGTGCCCGAGGCAGCGATATCCCCTTGGAGACAAGTAGGCTGGAGGCCGATGTATTGAATCTCGACGCAATTTGAGTGTTCCATCGTCATTAGGAGGCGCTGAACGTTACAATTCACTATCATTTTGGCGTCGGATTCGAAAATCTAGACTCACAGGACAACGACCATAAGGTGCCCGAGGCAGCAATAGACCCTTGGAGACAAGTCGGCTGGAGGCCGATGTATTGGATCGCGACGCAATTTGAGTCTTCTATCGTCATTAGGAGGCGCTGAACGTTACAATTCACTATCATTTTTGCGTCGGATTCGAAAATCTAGACTCACAGGAGAAGGATCATATTGTGCCCGAGACAGCAATATCCCCTTGGAGACAAGTCGGCTGGAGGACGATGTATTGAATCTCGACGCAATTTGAGTGTCCCATCGTCATTAGAAGGCCCTGAACGTTACAATTAACTATCATTTTTGCGTCGGATTCGATAATCTAAACTCACAGGTGAACGACCATAAGGTGCCCGAGGCAGCAATAGACCCTTGGAGACAAGTCGGCTGGAGGACGATGTATTGGATCGCGACGCAATTTGAGTCTTCTATCGTCATTAGGAGGCCCTGAACGTTACAATTAACTATCATTTTAGCGTCGGGTTCGAAAATCTAGACTCACAGGAGAACGACCATAAGGTGCCCGAGGCAGCAATAGACCCTTGGAGACAAGTCGGCTGGAGGACGATGTATTGAATCTCGACGCAATTTGAGAGTTCCATCGTCATTAGGCGGCCCTGAACGTTACAATTAACTATCATTTTTGCGTCGGATTCGAAAATCTAGAATTACAAGAGAACGACCATAAAGTGCCCGAGGCAGCATTAGATCCTTGGAGACAAGTCGGCTGGAGGCCGATGTATTGAATCTCGACGCAATTTGAGTCTTCTATCGTCATTAGGAGGCGCTGAACGTTACAATTCACTATCATTTTTGCGTCGGATTCGAAAATCTAGACTCACAGGAGAAGGACCATGTGGTGCCCGAGGCAGCGATATCCCCTTGGAGACAAGTAGGCTGGAGGCCGATGTATTGAATCTCGACGCAATTTGAGTGTTCCATCGTCATTAGAAGGCCCTGAACGTTACAATTAACTATCATTTTTGCGTCGGATTCGAAAATCTAGACTCACGGGACAACGACCATAAGGTGCCCGAGGCAGCAATAGACCCTTGGAGACAAGTCGGCTGGAGGCCGATGTATTGAATCTCGACGCAATTTGAGTGTCCCATCGTCATTAGAAGGCCCTGAACGTTACAATTAACTATCATTTTTGCGTCGGATTCGATAATCTAAACTCACAGGAGAACGACCATAAGGTGCCCGAGGCAGCAATAGACCCTTGGAGACAAGTCGGCTGGAGGACGATGTATTGAATCTCGACGCAATTTGAGAGTTCCATCGTCATTAGGCGGCCCTGAACGTTACAATTAACTATCATTTTTGCGTCGGATTCGAAAATCTAGAATTACAAGAGAACGACCATAAAGTGCCCGAGGCAGCATTAGATCCTTGGAGACAAGTCGGCTGGAGGCCGATGTATTGAATCTCGACGCAATTTGAGTCTTCTATCGTCATTAGGAGGCGCTGAACGTTACAATTCACTATCATTTTTGCGTCGGATTCGAAAATCTAGACTCACAGGAGAAGGACCATGTGGTGCCCGAGGCAGCGATATCCCCTTGGAGACAAGTAGGCTGGAGGCCGATGTATTGAATCTCGACGCAATTTGAGTGTTCCATCGTCATTAGAAGGCCCTGAACGTTACAATTAACTATCATTTTTGCGTCGGATTCGAAAATCTAGACTCACGGGACAACGACCATAAGGTGCCCGAGGCAGCAATAGACCCTTGGAGACAAGTCGGCTGGAGGCCGATGTATTGAATCTCGACGCAATTTGAGTGTCCCATCGTCATTAGAAGGCCCTGAACGTTACAATTAACTATCATATTTGCGTCGGATTCGATAATCTAAACTCACAGGAGAACGACCATAAGGTGCCCGAGGCAGCAATAGACCCTTGGAGACAAGTCGGCTGGAGGACGATGTATTGGATCGCGACGCAATTTGAGTCTTCTATCGTCATTAGGAGGCCCTGAACGTTACAATTAACTATCATTTTAGCGTCGGGTTCGAAAATCTAGACTCACAGGAGAACGACCATAAGGTGCCCGAGGCAGCAATAGACCCTTGGAGACAAGTCGGCTGGAGGACGATGTATTGAATCTCGACGCAATTTGAGAGTTCCATCGTCATTAGGCGGCCCTGAACGTTACAATTAACTATCATTTTTGCGTCGGATTCGAAAATCTAGAATTACAAGAGAACGACCATAAAGTGCCCGAGGCAGCATTAGATCCTTGGAGACAAGTCGGCTGGAGGCCGATGTATTGAATCTCGACGCAATTTGAGTCTTCTATCGTCATTAGGAGGCGCTGAACGTTACAATTCACTATCATTTTTGCGTCGGATTCGAAAATCTAGACTCACAGGAGAAGGACCATGTGGTGCCCGAGGCAGCGATATCCCCTTGGAGACAAGTAGGCTGGAGGCCGATGTATTGAATCTCGACGCAATTTGAGTGTTCCATCGTCATTAGAAGGCCCTGAACGTTACAATTAACTATCATTTTTGCGTCGGATTCGAAAATCTAGACTCACGGGACAACGACCATAAGGTGCCCGAGGCAGCAATAGACCCTTGGAGACAAGTCGGCTGGAGGCCGATGTATTGAATCTCGACGCAATTTGAGTGTCCCATCGTCATTAGAAGGCCCTGAACGTTACAATTAACTATCATTTTTGCGTCGGATTCGATAATCTAAACTCACAGGAGAACGACCATAAGGTGCCCGAGGCAGCAATAGACCCTTGGAGACAAGTCGGCTGGAGGACGATGTATTGGATCGCGACGCAATTTGAGTCTTCTATCGTCATTAGGAGGCCCTGAACGTTACAATTAACTATCATTTTTGCGTCGTATTCGAAAATCTAGAATTACAAGAGAACGACCATAAAGTGCCCGAGGCAGTATTAGATCCTTGGAGACAAGTCGGCTGGAGGACGATGTATTGTACCTCGACGCAATTTGAGTGTTCCATCGTCATTACAAGGCCCTGAACGTTACAATTAACTATCATTTTTGCGTCGGGTTCGAAAATCTAGACTCACAGGAGAACGACCATAAGGTGCCCGAGGCAGCAATAGACCCTTGGAGACAAGTCGGCTGGAGGACGATGTATTGGATCGCGACGCAATTTGAGTCTTCTATCGTCATTAGGAGGCGCTGAACGTTACAATTAACTATCATTTTTGCGTCGGATTCGATAATCTAAACTCACAGGAGAACGACCATAAGGTGCCCGAGGCAGCAATAGACCCTTGGAGACAAGTCGGCTGGAGGCCGATGTATTGGATCGCGACGCAATTTGAGTCTTCTATCGTCATTAGGAGGCGCTGAACGTTACAATTCACTATCATTTTTGCGTCGGATTCGAAAATCTAGACTCACAGGAGAAGGATCATATTGTGCCCGAGACTGCAATATCCCCTTGGAGACAAGTCGGCTGGAGGACGATGTATTGAATCTCGACGCAATTTGAGTGTCCCATCGTCATTAGAAGGCCCTGAACGTTACAATTAACTATCATTTTAGCGTCGGATTCGAAAATCTAGACTCACAGGAGAACGACCATAAGGTGCCCGAGGCAGCAATAGACCCTTGGAGACAAGTCGGCTGGAGGACGATGTATTGAATCTCGACGCAATTTGAGAGTTCCATCGTCATTAGGCGGCCCTGAACGTTACAATTAACTATCATTTTTGCGTCGGATTCGAAAATCTAGAATTACAAGAGAACGACCATAAAGTGCCCGAGGCAGCATTAAATCCTTGGAGACAAGTCGGCTGGAGGACGATGTATTGAATCTCGACGCAATTTGAGAGTTCCATCGTCATTAGGCGGCCCTGAACGTTACAATTAACTATCATTTTTGCGTCGGATTCGAAAATCTAGAATTACAAGAGAACGACCATAAAGTGCCCGAGGCAGCATTAGATCCTTGGAGACAAGTCGGCTGGAGGCCGATGTATTGAATCTCGACGCAATTTGAGTGTTCCATCGTCATTAGGAGGCCCTGAACGTTACAATTAACTATCATTTTTGCGTCGGATTCGAAAATCTAGACTCACAGGACAACGACCATAAGGTGTCCGAGGCAGCAATAGACCCTTGGAGACAAGTCGGCTGGAGGCCGATGTGTTGAATCTCGACGCAATTTGAGTGTTCCATCGGCATTAGGAGGCCCTGAACGATATAATTAACTATCATTTTTGCGTCGGATTCGATAATCTAAACTCACAGGAGAACGACCATAAGGTGCCCGAGGCAGCAATAGACCCTTGGAGACAAGTCGGCTGGAGGCCGATGTATTGGATCGCGACGCAATTTGAGTCTTCTATCGTCATTAGGAGGCGCTGAACGTTACAATTCACTATCATTTTTGCGTCGGATTCGAAAATCTAGACTCACAGGAGAAGGACCATGTGGTGCCCGAGGCAGCGATATCCCCTTGGAGACAAGTAGGCTGGAGGCCGATGTATTGAATCTCGACGCAATTTGAGTGTTCCATCGTCATTAGGAGGCGCTGAACGTTACAATTCACTATCATTTTTGCGTCGGATTCGAAAATCTAGACTCACAGGACAACGACCATAAGGTGCCCGAGGCAGCAATAGACCCTTGGAGCCAAGTCGGCTGGAGGCCGATGTATTGGATCGCGACGCAATTTGAGTCTTAGGAGGCGCTGAACGTTACAATTCACTATCATTTTTGCGTCGGATTCGAAAATCTAGACTCACAGGAGAAGGATCATATTGTGCCCGAGACTGCAATATCCCCTTGGAGACAAGTCGGCTGGAGGACGATGTATTGAATCTCGACGCAATTTGAGTGTCCCATCGTCATTAGAAGGCCCTGAACGTTACAATTATCTATCATTTTTGCGTCGGATTCGATAATCTAAACTCACAGGAGAACGACCATAAGGTGCCCGTGGCAGCAATAGACCCTTGGAGACAAGTCGGCTGGAGGACGATGTATTGGATCGCGACGCAATTTGAGTCTTCTATCGTCATTAGGAGGCCCTGAACGTTACAATTAACTATCATTTTTGCGTCGGATTCGATAATCTAAACTCACAGGAGAACGACCATAAGGTGCCCGAGGCAGCAATAGACCCTTGGAGACAAGTCGGCTGGAGGACGATGTATTGGATCGCGACGCAATTTGAGTCTTCTGTCGTCATTAGGAGGCCCTGAACGTTACAATTAACTATCATTTTTGCGTCGTATTCGAAAATCTAGAATTACAAGAGAACGACCATAAAGTGCCCGAGGCAGTATTAGATCCTTGGAGACAAGTCGGCTGGAGGACGATGTATTGTATCTCGACGCAATTTGAGTTTTCCATCGTCACTACAAGGCCCTGAACGTTACAATTAACTATCATTTTTGCGTCGGGTTCGAAAATCTAGACTCACAGGAGAACGACCATAAGGTGCCCGAGGCAGCAATAGACCCTTGGAGACAAGTCGGCTGGAGGACGATGTATTGGATCGCGACGCAATTTGAGTCTTCTATCGTCATTAGGAGGCGCTGAACGTTACAATTAACTATCATTTTTGCGTCGGATTCGATAATCTAAACTCACAGGAGAACGACCATAAGGTGCCCGAGGCAGCAATAGACCCTTGGAGACAAGTCGGCTGGAGGCCGATGTATTGGATCGCGACGCAATTTGAGTCTTCTATCGTCATTAGGAGGCGCTGAACGTTACAATTCACTATCATTTTTGCGTCGGATTCGAAAATCTAGACTCACAGGAGAAGGATCATATTGTGCCCGAGACTGCAATATCCCCTTGGAGACAAGTCGGCTGGAGGACGATGTATTGAATCTCGACGCAATTTGAGTGTCCCATCGTCATTAGAAGGCCCTGAACGTTACAATTAACTATCATTTTAGCGTCGGATTCGAAAATCTAGACTCACAGGAGAACGACCATAAGGTGCCCGAGGCAGCAATAGACCCTTGGAGACAAGTCGGCTGGAGGACGATGTATTGAATCTCGACGCAATTTGAGAGTTCCATCGTCATTAGGCGGCCCTGAACGTTACAATTAACTATCATTTTTGCGTCGGATTCGAAAATCTAGAATTACAAGAGAACGACCATAAAGTGCCCGAGGCAGCATTAAATCCTTGGAGACAAGTCGGCTGGAGGACGATGTATTGAATCTCGACGCAATTTGAGAGTTCCATCGTCATTAGGCGGCCCTGAACGTTACAATTAACTATCATTTTTGCGTCGGATTCGAAAATCTAGAATTACAAGAGAACGACCATAAAGTGCCCGAGGCAGCATTAGATCCTTGGAGACAAGTCGGCTGGAGGCCGATGTATTGAATCTCGACGCAATTTGAGTGTTCCATCGTCATTAGGAGGCCCTGAACGTTACAATTAACTATCATTTTTGCGTCGGATTCGAAAATCTAGACTCACAGGACAACGACCATAAGGTGTCCGAGGCAGCAATAGACCCTTGGAGACAAGTCGGCTGGAGGCCGATGTGTTGAATCTCGACGCAATTTGAGTGTTCCATCGGCATTAGGAGGCCCTGAACGATATAATTAACTATCATTTTTGCGTCGGATTCGATAATCTAAACTCACAGGAGAACGACCATAAGGTGCCCGAGGCAGCAATAGACCCTTGGAGACAAGTCGGCTGGAGGCCGATGTATTGGATCGCGACGCAATTTGAGTCTTCTATCGTCATTAGGAGGCGCTGAACGTTACAATTCACTATCATTTTTGCGTCGGATTCGAAAATCTAGACTCACAGGAGAAGGACCATGTGGTGCCCGAGGCAGCGATATCCCCTTGGAGACAAGTAGGCTGGAGGCCGATGTATTGAATCTCGACGCAATTTGAGTGTTCCATCGTCATTAGGAGGCGCTGAACGTTACAATTCACTATCATTTTTGCGTCGGATTCGAAAATCTAGACTCACAGGACAACGACCATAAGGTGCCCGAGGCAGCAATAGACCCTTGGAGCCAAGTCGGCTGGAGGCCGATGTATTGGATCGCGACGCAATTTGAGTCTTAGGAGGCGCTGAACGTTACAATTCACTATCATTTTTGCGTCGGATTCGAAAATCTAGACTCACAGGAGAAGGATCATATTGTGCCCGAGACTGCAATATCCCCTTGGAGACAAGTCGGCTGGAGGACGATGTATTGAATCTCGACGCAATTTGAGTGTCCCATCGTCATTAGAAGGCCCTGAACGTTACAATTATCTATCATTTTTGCGTCGGATTCGATAATCTAAACTCACAGGAGAACGACCATAAGGTGCCCGTGGCAGCAATAGACCCTTGGAGACAAGTCGGCTGGAGGACGATGTATTGGATCGCGACGCAATTTGAGTCTTCTATCGTCATTAGGAGGCCCTGAACGTTACAATTAACTATCATTTTTGCGTCGGATTCGATAATCTAAACTCACAGGAGAACGACCATAAGGTGCCCGAGGCAGCAATAGACCCTTGGAGACAAGTCGGCTGGAGGACGATGTATTGGATCGCGACGCAATTTGAGTCTTCTGTCGTCATTAGGAGGCCCTGAACGTTACAATTAACTATCATTTTTGCGTCGTATTCGAAAATCTAGAATTACAAGAGAACGACCATAAAGTGCCCGAGGCAGTATTAGATCCTTGGAGACAAGTCGGCTGGAGGACGATGTATTGTATCTCGACGCAATTTGAGTTTTCCATCGTCACTACAAGGCCCTGAACGTTACAATTAACTATCATTTTTGCGTCGGGTTCGAAAATCTAGACTCACAGGAGAACGACCATAAGGTGCCCGAGGCAGCAATAGACCCTTGGAGACAAGTCGGCTGGAGGACGATGTATTGGATCGCGACGCAATTTGAGTCTTCTATCGTCATTAGGAGGCGCTGAACGTTACAATTAACTATCATTTTTGCGTCGGATTCGATAATCTAAACTCACAGGAGAACGACCATAAGGTGCCCGAGGCAGCAATAGACCCTTGGAGACAAGTCGGCTGGAGGCCGATGTATTGGATCGCGACGCAATTTGAGTCTTCTATCGTCATTAGGTGACGCTGAACGTTACAATTCACTATCATTTTTGCGTCGGATTCGAAAATCTAGACTCACAGGAGAAGGATCATATTGTGCCCAAGACTGCAATATCCCCTTGGAGACAAGTCGGCTGGAGGACGATGTATTGAATCTCGACGCAATTTGAGTGTCCCATCGTCATTAGAAGGCACTGAACGTTACAATTAACTATCATTTTAGCGTCGGATTCGAAAATCTAGACTCACAGGAGAACGACCATAAGGTGCCCGAGGCAGCAATAGACCCTTGGAGACAAGTCGGCTGGAGGACGATGTATTGAATCTCGACGCAATTTGAGAGTTCCATCGTCATTAGGCGGCCCTGAACGTTACAATTAACTATCATTTTTGCGTCGGATTCGAAAATCTAGAATTACAAGAGAACGACCATAAAGTGCCCGAGGCAGCATTAAATCCTTGGAGACAAGTCGGCTGGAGGACGATGTATTGAATCTCGACGCAATTTGAGAGTTCCATCGTCATTAGGCGGCCCTGAACGTTACAATTAACTATCATTTTTGCGTCGGATTCGAAAATCTAGAATTACAAGAGAACGACCATAAAGTGCCCGAGGCAGCATTAGATCCTTGGAGACAAGTCGGCTGGAGGCCGATGTATTGAATCTCGACGCAATTTGAGTGTTCCATCGTCATTAGAAGGCCCTGAACGTTACAATTAACTATCATTTTTGCGTCGGATTCGAAAATCTAGACTCACAGGACAACGACCATAAGGTGTCCGAGGCAGCAATAGACCCTTGGAGACAAGTCGGCTGGAGGCCGATGTGTTGAATCTCGACGCAATTTGAGTGTTCCATCGGCATTAGGAGGCCCTGAACGTTATAATTAACTATCATTTTTGCGTCGGATTCGATAATCTAAACTCACAGGAGAACGACCATAAGGTGCCCGAGGCAGCAATAGACCCTTGGAGACAAGTCGGCTGGAGGCCGATGTATTGGATCGCGACGCAATTTGAGTCTTCTATCGTCATTAGGAGGCGCTGAACGTTACAATTCACTATCATTTTTGCGTCGGATTCGAAAATCTAGACTCACAGGAGAAGGACCATGTGGTGCCCGAGGCAGCGATATCCCCTTGGAGACAAGTAGGCTGGAGGCCGATGTATTGGATCTCGACGCAATTTGAGTGTTCCATCGTCATTAGGAGGCGCTGAACGTTACAATTCACTATCATTTTTGCGTCGGATTCGAAAATCTAGACTCACAGGACAACGACCATAAGGTGCCCGAGGCAGCAATAGACCCTTGGAGCCAAGTCGGCTGGAGGCCGATGTATTGGATCGCGACGCAATTTGAGTCTTAGGAGGCGCTGAACGTTACAATTCACTATCATTTTTGCGTCGGATTCGAAAATCTAGACTCACAGGAGAAGGATCATATTGTGCCCGAGACTGCAATATCCCCTTGGAGACAAGTCGGCTGGAGGACGATGTATTGAATCTCGACGCAATTTGAGTGTCCCATCGTCATTAGAAGGCCCTGAACGTTACAATTAACTATCATTTTTGCGTCGGATTCGATAATCTAAACTCACAGGAGAACGACCATAAGGTGCCCGTGGCAGCAATAGACCCTTGGAAACAAGTCGGCTGGAGGACGATGTATTGGATCGCGACGCAATTTGAGTCTTCTATCGTCATTAGGAGGCCCTGAACGTTACAATTAACTATCATTTTTGCGTCGTATTCGAAAATCTAGAATTACAAGAGAACGACCATAAAGTGCCCGAGGCAGTATTAGATCCTTGGAGACAAGTCGGCTGGAGGACGATGTATTGTATCTCGACGCAATTTGAGTGTTCCATCGTCATTACAAGGCCCTGAACGTTACAATTAACTATCATTTTGCGTCGGATTCGAAAATCTAGACTCACAGGAGAACGACCATAAGGTGCCCGAGGCAGCAATAGACCCTTGGAGACAAGTCGGCTGGAGGCCGATGTATTGAATCTCGACGCAATTTGAGTCTTCTATCGTCATTAGGAGGCGCTGAACGTTACAATTCACTATCATTTTTGCGTCGGATTCGAAAATCTAGACTCACAGGAGAAGGACCATGTGGTGCCCGAGGCAGCGATATCCCCTTGGAGACAAGTAGGCTGGAGGCCGATGTATTGAATCTCGACGCAATTTGAGTGTTCCATCGTCATTAGAAGGCCCTGAACGTTACAATTAACTATCATTTTTGCGTCGGATTCGAAAATCTAGACTCACAGGAGAAGGACCATAAGGTGCCCGAGGCAGCAATAGACCCTTGGAGACAAGTCGGCTGGAGGCCGATGTATTGAATCTCGACGCAATTTGGGTGTTCCATCGGCATTAGAAGGCCCTGAACGTTACAATTAACTATCATTTTTGCGTCGGATTCGAAAATCTAGACTCACAGGACAACGACCATAAGGTGCCCGAGGCAGCAATAGACCCTTGGAGACAAGTCGGCTGGAGGCCGATGAATTGAATCTCGACGCAATTTGAGTGTTCCATCGGCATTAGGAGGCGCTGAACGTTACAATTCACTATCATTTTTGCGTCGGATTCGAAAATCTAGACTCACAGGAGAAGGATCATATTGTGCCCAAGACAGCAATATCCCCTTGGAGACAAGTCGGCTGGAGGACGATGTATTGAATCTCGACGCAATTTGAGTGTCCCATCGTCATTAGAAGGCCCTGAACGTTACAATTAACTATCATTTTTGCGTCGGATTCGATATTCTAAACTCACAGGAGAACGACCATAAGGTGCCCGAGGCAGCAATAGACCCTTAGAGACAATTCGGCTGGAGGACGATGTATTGGATCGCGACGCAATTTGAGTGTTCCATCGTCATTACAAGGCCCTGAACGTTACAATTAACTATCATTTTTGCGTCGGATTCGAAAATCTAGACTCACAGGACAACGACCATAAGGTGCCCGAGGCAGCAATAGACCCTTGGAGACAAGTCGGCTGGAGGACGATGTATTGGATCGCGACGCAATTTGAGTGTTCCATCGGCATTAGAAGGCCCTGAACGTTGCAATTAACTATCATTTTTGCGTCGGGTTCGAAAATCTAGACTCACAGGAGAACGACCATAAGGTGCCCGAGGCAGCAATAGACCCTTGGAGACAAGTCGGCTGGAGGACGATGTATTGGATCGCGACGCAATTTGAGTCTTCTATCGTCATTAGGAGGCGCTGAACGTTACAATTCACTATCATTTTTGCGTCGGATTCGAAAATCTAGACTCACAGGAGAACGACCATAAGGTGCCCGAGGCAGCAACAGACCCTTGGAGACAAGTCGGCTGGAGGCCGATGTATTGAATCTCGACGCAATTTGAGTGTTCCATCGGCATTAGGAGGCCCTGAACGTTACAATTAACTATCATTTTTGCGTCGGGTTCGAAAATCTAGACTCACAGGAGAACGACCATAAGGTGCCCGAGGCAGCAATAGACCCTTGGAGACAAGTCGGCTGGAGGACGATGTATTGGATCGCGACGCAATTTGAGTCTTCTATCGTCATTAGGAGGCGCTGAACGTTACAATTAACTATCATTTTTGCGTCGGATTCGATAATCTAAACTCACAGGAGAACGACCGTAAGGTGCCCGAGGCAGCAATAGACCCTTGGAGACAAGTCGGCTGGAGGCCGATGTATTGGATCGCGACGCAATTTGAGTCTTCTATCGTCATTAGGAGGCGCTGAACGTTACAATTCACTATCATTTTTGCGTCGGATTCGAAAATCTAGACTCACAGGAGAAGGATCATATTGTGCCCGAGACTGCAATATCCCCTTGGAGACAAGTCGGCTGGAGGACGATGTATTGAATCTCGACGCAATTTGAGTGTCCCATCGTCATTAGAAGGCCCTGAACGTTACAATTAACTATCATTTTTGCGTCGGATTCGAAAATCTAGACTCACAGGACAACGACCATAAGGTGCCCGAGGCAGCAATAGACCCTTGGAGACAAGTCGGCTGGAGGACGATGTATTGGATCGCGACGCAATTTGAGTGTTCCATCGGCATTAGAAGGCCCTGAAGGTTACAATTAACTATCATTTTTGCGTCGGGTTCGAAAATCTAGACTCACAGGGGAACGACCATAAGGTGCCCGAGGCAGCAATAGACCCTTGGAGACAAGTCGGCTGGAGGACGATGTATTGGATCGCGACGCAATTTGAGTCTTCTATCGTCATTAGGAGGCGCTGAACGTTACAATTCACTATCATTTTTGCGTCGGATTCGAAAATCTAGACTCACAGGAGAACGACCATAAGGTGCCCGAGGCAGCAACAGACCCTTGGAGACAAGTCGGCTGGAGGCCGATGTATTGAATCTCGACGCAATTTGAGTGTTCCATCGGCATTAGGAGGCCCTGAACGTTACAATTAACTATCATTTTTGCGTCGGGTTCGAAAATCTAGACTCACAGGAGAACGACCATAAGGTGCCCGAGGCAGCAATAGACCCTTGGAGACAAGTCGGCTGGAGGACGATGTATTGGAACGCGACGCAATTTGAGTCTTCTATCGTCATTAGGAGGCGCTGAACGTTACAATTCACTATCATTTTTGGTCGGATTCGAAAATCTAGACTCACAGGAGAAGGATCATATTGTGCCCGAGGCAGCAATAGACCCTTGGAGACAAGTCGGCTGGAGGCCGATGTATTGAATCTCGACGCAATTTGAGTGTTCCATCGGCATTAGGAGGCCCTGAACGTTATAATTAACTATCATTTTTGCGTCGGATTCGATAATCTAAACTCACAGGAGAACGACCATAAGGTGCCCGAGGCAGCAATAGACCCTTGGAGACAAGTCGGCTGGAGGCCGATGTATTGAATCTCGACGCAATTTGAGTGTTCCATCGTCATTAGAAAGCCCTGAACGTTACAATTAACTATCATTTTTGCGTCGGATTCGAAAATCTAGACTCACAGGACAACGACCATAAGGTGCCCGAGGCAGCAATAGACCCTTGGAGACAAGTCGGCTGGAGGCCGATGTATTGAATCTCGACATAATTTGAGTGTTCCATCGGCATTAGGAGGCCCTGAACGTTACAATTAACTATCATTTTTGCGTCGGATTCGATAATCTAAACTCACAGGAGAACGACCGTAAGGTGCCCGAGGCAGCAATAGACCCTTGGAGACAAGTCGGCTGGAGGCCGATGTATTGAATCTCGACGCAATTTGAGTGTTCCATCGGCATTAGGAGGCCCTGAACGTTATAATTAACTATCATTTTTGCGTCGGATTCGATAATCTAAACTCACAGGAGAACGACCATAAGGTGCCCGAGGCAGCAATAGACCCTTGGAGACAAGTCGGCTGGAGGCCGATGTATTGAATCTCGACGCAATTTGAGTGTTCCATCGGCATTAGGAGGCCCTGAACGTTACAATTAACTATCATTTTTGCGTCGGATTCGAAAATCTAGACTCACAGGAGAACGACCATAAGGTGCCCGAGGCAGCAATAGACCCTTGGAGACAAGTCGGCTGGAGGACGATGTATTGGATCGCGACGCAATTTGAGTCTTCTATCGTCATTAGGAGGCGCTGAACGTTACAATTCACTATCATTTTTGCGTCGGATTCGAAAATCTAGTCTCACAGGAGAACGACCATAAGGTGCCCGAGGCATCAATAGACCCTTGGAGACAAGTCGGCTGGAGGCCGATGTATTGGATCGCGACGCAATTTGAGTCTTCTATCGTCATTAGGAGGCGCTGAACGTTACAATTCACTATCATTTTTGCGTCGGATTCGAAAATCTAGACTCACAGGAGAAGGATCATATTGTGCCCGAGACTGCAATATCCCCTTGGAGGCAAGTCGGCTGGAGGACGATGTATTGAATCTCGACGCAATTTGAGTGTCCCATCGTCATTAGAAGGCCCTGAACGTTACAATTAACTATCATTTTTGCGTCGGATTCGAAAATCTAGACTCACAGGACAACGACCATAAGGTGCCCGAGGCAGCAATAGACCCTTGGAGACAAGTCGGCTGGAGGACGATGTATTGGATCGCGACGCAATTTGAGTGTTCCATCGGCATTAGAAGGCCCTGAACGTTACAATTAACTATCATTTTTGCGTCGGGTTCGAAAATCTAGACTCACAGGGGAACGACCATAAGGTGCCCGAGGCAGCAATAGACCCTTGGAGACAAGTCGGCTGGAGGACGATGTATTGGATCGCGACGCAATTTGAGTCTTCTATCGTCATTAGGAGGCGCTGAACGTTACAATTCACTATCATTTTTGCGTCGGATTCGAAAATCTAGACTCACAGGAGAACGACCATAAGGTGCCCGAGGCAGCAACAGACCCTTGGAGACAAGTCGGCTGGAGGCCGATGTATTGAATCTCGACGCAATTTGAGTGTTCCATCGGCATTAGGAGGCCCTGAACGTTACAATTCACTATCATTTTTGCGTCGGGTTCGAAAATCTAGACTCACAGGACAACGACCATAAGGTGCCCGAGGCAGCAATAGACCCTTGGAGACAAGTCGGCTGGAGGCCGATGTATTGAATCTCGACATAATTTGAGTGTTCCATCGGCATTAGGAGGCCCTGAACGTTACAATTAACTATCATTTTTGCGTCGGATTCGATAATCTAAACTCACAGGAGAACGACCATAAGGTGCCCGAGGCAGCAATAGACCCTTGGAGACAAGTCGGCTGGAGGCCGATGTATTGAATCTCGACGCAATTTGAGTGTTCCATCGGCATTAGGAGGCCCTGAACGTTATAATTAACTATCATTTTTGCGTCGGATTCGATAATCTAAACTCACAGGAGAACGACCATAAGGTGCCCGAGGCAGCAATAGACCCTTGGAGACAAGTCGGCTGGAGGCCGATGTATTGAATCTCGACGCAATTTGAGTGTTCCATCGGCATTAGGAGGCCCTGAACGTTACAATTAACTATCATTTTTGCGTCGGGTTCGAAAATCTAGACTCACAGGAGAACGACCATAAGGTGCCCGAGGCAGCAATAGACCCTTGGAGACAAGTCGGCTGGAGGACGATGTATTGGATCGCGACGCAATTTGAGTCTTCTATCGTCATTAGGAGGCGCTGAACGTTACAATTCACTATCATTTTTGCGTCGGATTCGAAAATCTAGACTCACAGGAGAACGACCATAAGGTGCCCGGGGCATCAATAGACCCTTTGAGACAAGTCGGCTGGAGGCCGATGTATTGAATCTCGACACAATTTGAGTGTTCCATCGGCATTAGGAGGCGCTGAACGTTACAATTCACTATCATTTTTGCGTCGGATTCGAAAATCTAGACTCACAGGACAACGACCATAAGGTGCCCGAGGCAGCAATAGCCCCTTGGAGACAAGTCGGCTGGAGGCCGATGTATTGAATCTCGACATAATTTGAGTGTTCCATCGGCATTAGGAGGCCCTGAACGTTACAATTAACTATCATTTTTGCGTCGGATTCGATAATCTAAACTCACAGGAGAACGACCATAAGGTGCCCGAGGCAGCAATAGACCCTTGGAGACAAGTCGGCTGGAGGCCGATGTATTGAATCTCGACGCAATTTGAGTGTTCCATCGGCATTAGGAGGCCCTGAACGTTATAATTAACTATCATTTTTGCGTCGGATTCGATAATCTAAACTCACAGGAGAACGACCATAAGGTGCCCGAGGCAGCAATAGACCCTTGGAGACAAGTCGGCTGGAGGCCGATGTATTGAATCTCGACGCAATTTGAGTGTTCCATCGGCATTAGGAGGCCCTGAACGTTACAATTAACTATCATTTTTGCGTCGGGTTCGAAAATCTAGACTCACAGGAGAACGACCATAAGGTGCCCGAGGCAGCAATAGACCCTTGGAGACAAGTCGGCTGGAGGACGATGTATTGGATCGCGACGCAATTTGAGTCTTCTATCGTCATTAGGAGGCGCTGAACGTTACAATTCACTATCATTTTTGCGTCGGATTCGAAAATCTAGACTCACAGGAGAACGACCATAAGGTGCCCGAGGCATCAATAGACCCTTGGAGACAAGTCGGCTGGAGGCCGATGTATTGAATCTCGACACAATTTGAGTGTTCCATCGGCATTAGGAGGCGCTGAACGTTACAATTCACTATCATTTTTGCGTCGGATTCGAAAATCTAGACTCACAGGACAACGACCATAAGGTGCCCGAGGCAGCAATAGACCCTTGGAGACAAGTCGGCTGGAGGACGATGTATTGGATCGCGACGCAATTTGAGTCTTCTATCGTCATTAGGAGGCGCTGAACGTTACAATTCACTATCATTTTTGCGTCGGATTCGAAAATCTAGACTCACAGGAGAACGACCATAAGGTGCCCGAGGCAGCAATAGACCCTTGGAGACAAGTCGGCTGGAGGCCGATGTATTGAATCTCGACGCAATTTGAGTGTTCCATCGGCATTAGGAGGCCCTGAACGTTATAATTAACTATCATTTTTGCGTCGGATTCGATAATCTAAACTCACAGGAGAACGACCATAAGGTGCCCGAGGCAGCAATAGACCCTTGGAGACAAGTCGGCTGGAGGCCGATGTATTGAATCTCGACGCAATTTGAGTGTTCCATCGTCATTAGAAGGCCCTGAACGTTACAATTAACTATCATTTTTGCGTCGGATTCGAAAATCTAGACTCACAGGACAACGACCATAAGGTGCCCGAGGCAGCAATAGACCCTTGGAGACAAGTCGGCTGGAGGCCGATGTATTGAATCTCGACATAATTTGAGTGTTCCATCGGCATTAGGAGGCCCTGAACGTTACAATTAACTATCATTTTTGCGTCGGATTCGATAATCTAAACTCACAGGAGAACGACCATAAGGTGCCCGAGGCAGCAATAGACCCTTAGAGACAAGTCGGCTGGAGGACGATGTATTGGATCGCGACGCAATTTGAGTGTTCCATCGTCATTACAAGGCCCTGAACGTTACAATTAACTATCATTTTTGCGTCGGATTCGAAAATCTAGACTCACAGGACAACGACCATAAGGTGCCCGAGGCAGCAATAGACCCTTGGAGACAAGTCGGCTGGAGGACGATGTATTGGATCGCGACGCAATTTGAGTCTTCTATCGTCATTAGGAGGCGCTGAACGTTACAATTAACTATCATTTTTGCGTCGGATTCGATAATCTAAACTCACAGGAGAACGACCATAAGGTGCCCGAGGCAGCAATAGACCCTTGGAGACAAGTCGGCTGGAGGCCGATGTATTGGATCGCGACGCAATTTGAGTCTTCTATCGTCATTAGGAGGCGCTGAACGTTACAATTCACTATCATTTTTGCGTCGGATTCGAAAATCTAGACTCACAGGAGAAGGATCATATTGTGCCCGAGACTGCAATATCCCCTTGGAGACAAGTCGGCTGGAGGACGATGTATTGAATCTCGACGCAATTTGAGTGTCCCATCGTCATTAGAAGGCCCTGAACGTTACAATTAACTATCATTATTGCGTCGGATTCGAAAATCTAGACTCACAGGACAACGACCATAAGGTGCCCGAGGCAGCAATAGACCCTTGGAGACAAGTCGGCTGGAGGACGATGTATTGGATCGCGACGCAATTTGAGTGTTCCATCGGCATTAGAAGGCCCTGAACGTTACAATTAACTATCATTTTTGCGTCGGGTTCGAAAATCTAGACTCACAGGGGAACGACCATAAGGTGCCCGAGGCAGCAATAGACCCTTGGAGACAAGTCGGCTGGAGGACGATGTATTGGTCGCGACGCAATTTGAGTCTTCTATCGTCATTAGGAGCCGCTGAACGTTACAATTCACTATCATTTTTGCGTCGGATTCGAAAATCTAGACTCACAGGAGAACGACCATAAGGTGCCCGAGGCAGCAACAGACCCTTGGAGACAAGTCGGCTGGAGGCCGATGTATTGAATCTCGACGCAATTTGAGTGTTCCATCGGCATTAGGAGGCCCTGAACGTTACAATTAACTATCATTTTTGCGTCGGGTTCGAAAATCTAGACTCACAGGAGAACGACCATAAGGTGCCCGAGGCAGCAATAGACCCTTGGAGACAAGTCGGCTGGAGGACGATGTATTGGATCGCGACGCAATTTGAGTCTTCTATCGTCATTAGGAGGCGCTGAACGTTACAATTCACTATCATTTTTGGTCGGATTCGAAAATCTAGACTCACAGGAGAAGGATCATATTGTGCCCGAGGCAGCAATAGACCCTTGGAGACAAGTCGGCTGGAGGCCGATGTATTGAATCTCGACGTAATTTGAGTGTTCCATCGGCATTAGGAGGCCCTGAACGTTATAATTAACTATCATTTTTGCGTCGGATTCGATAATCTAAACTCACAGGAGAACGACCATAAGGTGCCCGAGGCAGCAATAGACCCTTGGAGACAAGTCGGCTGGAGGCCGATGTATTGAATCTCGACGCAATTTGAGTGTTCCATCGTCATTAGAAAGCCCTGAACGTTACAATTAACTATCATTTTTGCGTCGGATTCGAAAATCTAGACTCACAGGACAACGACCATAAGGTGCCCGAGGCAGCAATAGACCCTTGGAGACAAGTCGGCTGGAGGCCGATGTATTGAATCTCGACATAATTTGAGTGTTCCATCGGCATTAGGAGGCCCTGAACGTTACAATTAACTATCATTTTTGCGTCGGATTCAATAATCTAAACTCACAGGAGAACGACCATAAGGTGCCCGAGGCAGCAATAGACCCTTGGAGACAAGTCGGCTGGAGGCCGATGTATTGAATCTCGACGCAATTTGAGTGTTCCATCGGCATTAGGAGGCCCTGAACGTTATAATTAACTATCATTTTTGCGTCGGATTCGATAATCTAAACTCACAGGAGAACGACCATAAGGTGCCCGAGGCAGCAATAGACCCTTGGAGACAAGTCGGCTGGAGGCCGATGTATTGAATCTCGACGCAATTTGAGTGTTCCATCGGCATTAGGAGGCCCTGAACGTTACAATTAACTATCATTTTTGCGTCGGGTTCGAAAATCTAGACTCACAGGAGAACGACCATAAGGTGCCCGAGGCAGCAATAGACCCTTGGAGACAAGTCGGCTGGAGGACGATGTATTGGATCGCGACGCAATTTGAGTCTTCTATCGTCATTAGGAGGCGCTGAACCTTACAATTCACTATCATTTTTGCGTCGGATTCGAAAATCTAGACTCACAGGAGAACGACCATAAGGTGCCCGGGGCATCAATAGACCCTTTGAGACAAGTCGGCTGGAGGCCGATGTATTGAATCTCGACACAATTTGAGTGTTCCATCGGCATTAGGAGGCGCTGAACGTTACAATTCACTATCATTTTTGCGTCGGATTCGAAAATCTAGACTCACAGGACAACGACCATAAGGTGCCCGAGGCAGCAATAGACCCTTGGAGACAAGTCGGCTGGAGGACGATGTATTGGATCGCGACGCAATTTGAGTCTTCTATCGTCATTAGGAGGCGCTGAACGTTACAATTCACTATCATTTTTGCGTCGGATTCGAAAATCTAGACTCGCAGGAGAACGACCATAAGGTGCCCGAGGCAGCAATAGACCCTTGGAGACAAGTCGGCTGGAGGCCGATGTATTGAATCTCGACGCAATTTGAGTGTTCCATCGGCATTAGGAGGCCCTGAACGTTATAATTAACTATCATATTTGCGTCGGATTCGATAATCTAAACTCACAGGAGAACGACCATAAGGTGCCCGAGGCAGCAATAGACCCTTGGAGACAAGTCGGCTGGAGGCCGATGTATTGAATCTCGACGCAATTTGAGTGTTCCATCGTCATTAGAAGGCCCTGAACGTTACAATTAACTATTATTTTTGCGTCGGATTCGAAAATCTAGACTCACAGGACAACGACCATAAGGTGCCCGAGGCAGCAATAGACCCTTGGAGACAAGTCGGCTGGAGGCCGATGTATTGAATCTCGACATAATTTGAGTGTTCCATCGGCATTAGGAGGCCCTGAACGTTACAATTAACTATCATTTTTGCGTCGGATTCGATAATCTAAACTCACAGGAGAACGACCATAAGGTGCTTGAGGCAGCAATAGACACTTGGAGACAAGTCGGCTGGAGGCCGATGTATTGAATCTCGACGCAATTTGAGTGTTCCATCGGCATTAGAAGGCCCTGAACGTTACAATTAACTATCATTTTTGCGTCGGATTCGAAAATCTAGACTCACAGGACAACGACCATAAGGTGCCCGAGGCAGCAATAGACCCTTGGAGACAAGTTGGCTGGAGGCCGATGTATTGAATCTCGACGCAATTTGAGTGTTCCATCGGCATTAGGAGGCGCTGAACGTTACAATTCACTATCATTTTTGCGTCTGATTCGAAAATCTAGACTCACAGGAGTATGACCATGTGGTGCCCGAGGCAGCGATATCCCCTTGGAGACAAGTAGGCTGGAGGCCGAGGTATTGAATCTCGACGCAATTTGAGTGTCCCATCGTCATTAGAAGGCCCTGAACGTTACAATTAACTATCATTTTTGCGTCGGATTCGATAATCTAAACTCACAGGAGAACGACCATAAGGCGCCCGAGGCAGCAATAGACCCTTGGAGACAAGTCGGCTGGAGGCCGATGTATTGAATCTCGACGCAATTTGAGTGTTCCATCGGCATTAGGAGGCCCTGAACGTTATAATTAACGATCATTTTTGCGTCGGATTCGATAATCTAAACTCACAGGAGAACGACCATAAGGTGCCCGAGGCAACAATAGACCCTTGGAGACAAGTCGGCTGGAGGCCGATGTATTGAATCTCGACGCAATTTGAGTGTTCCATCGGCATTAGGAGGCGCTGAACGTTACAATTCACTATCATTTTTGCGTCGGATTCGAAAATCTAGACTCACAGGAGAAGGATCATATTGTGCCCGAGACAGCAATATCCCCTTGGAGACAAGTCGGCTGGAGGACGATGTATTGAATCTCGACGCAATTTCAGTGTCCCATCGTCATTAGAAGGCCCTGAACGTTACAATTAACTATCATTTTTGCGTCGGATTCGATAATCTAAACTCACAGGGGAACGACCATAAGGTGCCCGAGGCAGCAATAGACCCTTGGAGACAAGTCGGCTGGAGGACGATGTATTGGATCGCGACGCAATTTGAGTGTTCCATCGTCATTACAAGGCCCTGAACGTTACAATTAACTATCATTTTTGCGTCGGATTCGAAAATCTAGACTCACAGGAGAACGACCATAAGGTGCCCGAGGCAGCCATAGACCCTTGGAGACAAGTCGGCTGGAGGACGATGTATTGGATCGCGACGCAATTTGAGTCTTCTATCGTCATTAGGAGGCGCTGAACGTTACAATTCACTATCATTTTTGCGTCGGATTCGAAAATCTATACTCACAGGAGAAGGAGCATGTGGTGCCCGAGGCAGCGATATCCCCTTGGAGACAAGTAGGCTGGAGGCCGATGTATTGAATCTCGACGCAATTTGACTGTTCCATCGTCATTAGAAGGCCCTGAACGTTACAATTAACTATCATTTTTGCGTCGGATTCGAAAATCTAGACTCACAGGAGAACGACCATAAGGTGCCCGAGGCAGCAATAGACCCTTGGAGACAAGTCGGCTGGAGGACGATGTATTGGATCGCGACGCAATTTGAGTCTTCTATCGTCATTAGGAGGCGCTGAACGTTACAATTCACTATCATTTTTGCGTCGGATTCGAAAATCTAGACTCGCAGGAGAACGACCATAAGGTGCCCGAGGCAGCAATAGACCCTTGGAGACAAGTCGGCTGGAGGCCGATGTATTGAATCTCGACGCAATTTGAGTGTTCCATCGGCATTAGGAGGCCCTGAACGTTATAATTAACTATCATATTTGCGTCGGATTCGATAATCTAAACTCACAGGAGAACGACCATAAGGTGCCCGAGGCAGCAATAGACCCTTGGAGACAAGTCGGCTGGAGGCCGATGTATTGAATCTCGACGCAATTTGAGTGTTCCATCGTCATTAGAAGGCCCTGAACGTTACAATTAACTATTATTTTTGCGTCGGATTCGAAAATCTAGACTCACAGGACAACGACCATAAGGTGCCCGAGGCAGCAATAGACCCTTGGAGACAAGTCGGCTGGAGGCCGATGTATTGAATCTCGACATAATTTGAGTGTTCCATCGGCATTAGGAGGCCCTGAACGTTACAATTAACTATCATTTTTGCGTCGGATTCGATAATCTAAACTCACAGGAGAACGACCATAAGGTGCTTGAGGCAGCAATAGACACTTGGAGACAAGTCGGCTGGAGGCCGATGTATTGAATCTCGACGCAATTTGAGTGTTCCATCGGCATTAGAAGGCCCTGAACGTTACAATTAACTATCATTTTTGCGTCGGATTCGAAAATCTAGACTCACAGGACAACGACCATAAGGTGCCCGAGGCAGCAATAGACCCTTGGAGACAAGTCGGCTGGAGGCCGATGTATTGAATCTCGACGCAATTTGAGTGTTCCATCGGCATTAGGAGGCGCTGAACGTTACAATTCACTATCATTTTTGCGTCTGATTCGAAAATCTAGACTCACAGGAGTATGACCATGTGGTGCCCGAGGCAGCGATATCCCCTTGGAGACAAGTAGGCTGGAGGCCGATGTATTGAATCTCGACGCAATTTGAGTGTCCCATCGTCATTAGAAGGCCCTGAACGTTACAATTAACTATCATTTTTGCGTCGGATTCGATAATCTAAACTCACAGGAGAACGACCATAAGGCGCCCGAGGCAGCAATAGACCCTTGGAGACAAGTCGGCTGGAGGCCGATGTATTGAATCTCGACGCAATTTGAGTGTTCCATCGGCATTAGGAGGCCCTGAACGTTATAATTAACGATCATTTTTGCGTCGGATTCGATAATCTAAACTCACAGGAGAACGACCATAAGGTGCCCGAGGCAACAATAGACCCTTGGAGACAAGTCGGCTGGAGGCCGATGTATTGAATCTCGACGCAATTTGAGTGTTCCATCGGCATTAGGAGGCGCTGAACGTTACAATTCACTATCATTTTTGCGTCGGATTCGAAAATCTAGACTCACAGGAGAAGGATCATATTGTGCCCGAGACAGCAATATCCCCTTGGAGACAAGTCGGCTGGAGGACGATGTATTGAATCTCGACGCAATTTCACTGTCCCATCGTCATTAGAAGGCCCTGAACGTTACAATTAACTATCATTTTTGCGTCGGATTCGATAATCTAAACTCACAGGGGAACGACCATAAGGTGCCCGAGGCAGCAATAGACCCTTGGAGACAAGTCGGCTGGAGGACGATGTATTGGATCGCGACGCAATTTGAGTGTTCCATCGTCATTACAAGGCCCTGAACGTTACAATTAACTATCATTTTTGCGTCGGATTCGAAAATCTAGACTCACAGGAGAACGACCATAAGGTGCCCGAAGCAGCCATAGACCCTTGGAGACAAGTCGGCTGGAGGACGATGTATTGGATCGCGACGCAATTTGAGTCTTCTATCGTCATTAGGAGGCGCTGAACGTTACAATTCACTATCATTTTTGCGTCGGATTCGAAAATCTATACTCACAGGAGAAGGAGCATGTGGTGCCCGAGGCAGCGATATCCCCTTGGAGACAAGTAGGCTGGAGGCCGATGTATTGAATCTCGACGCAATTTGACTGTTCCATCGTCATTAGAAGGCCCTGAACGTTACAATTAACTATCATTTTTGCGTCGGATTCGAAAATCTAGACTCACAGGAGAACGACCATAAGGTGCCCGAGGCAGCAATAGACCCTTGGAGACAAGTCGGCTGGAGGACGATGTATTGGATCGCGACGCAATTTGAGTCTTCTATCGTCATTAGGAGGCGCTGAACGTTACAATTCACTATCATTTTTGCGTCGGATTCGAAAATCTAGACTCACAGGAGAACGACCATAAGGTGCCCGAGGCAGCAACAGACCCTTGGAGACAAGTCGGCTGGAGGCCGATGTATTGAATCTCGACGCAATTTGAGTGTTCCATCGGCATTAGGAGGCCCTGAACGTTATAATTAACTATCATTTTTGCGTCGGATTCGATAATCTAAACTCACAGGAGAACGACCATAAGGTGCCCGAGGCAGCAATAGACCCTTGGAGACAAGTCGGCTGGAGGCCGATGTATTGAATCTCGACGCAATTTGAGTGTTCCATCGTCATTAGAAGGCCCTGAACGTTACAATTAACTATCATTTTTGCGTCGGATTCGAAAATCTAGACTCACAGGACAACGACCATAAGGTGCCCGAGGCAGCAATAGACCCTTGGAGACAAGTCGGCTGGAGGCCGATGTATTGAATCTCGACATAATTTGAGTGTTCCATCGGCATTAGGAGGCCCTGAACGTTACAATTAACTATCATTTTTGCGTCGGATTCGATAATCTAAACTCACAGGAGAACGACCATAAGGTGCCCGAGGCAGCAATAGACCCTTGGAGACAAGTCGGCTGGAGGCCGATGTATTGAATCTCGACGCAATTTGAGTGTTCCATCGGCATTAGAAGGCCCTGAACGTTACAATTAACTATCATTTTTGCGTCGGATTCGAAAATCTAGACTCACAGGACAACGATCATAAGGTGCCCGAGGCAGCAATAGACCCTTGGAGACAAGTCGGCTGGAGGCCGATGTATTGAATCTCGACGCAATTTGAGTGTTCCATCGGCATTAGGAGGCGCTGAACGTTACAATTCACTATCATTTTTGCGTCGGATTCGAAAATCTAGACTCACAGGACAACGACCATAAGGTGCCCGAGGCAGCAATAGACCCTTGGAAACAAGTCGGCTGGAGGACGATGTATTGGATCGCGACGCAATTTGAGTCTTCTATCGTCATTAGGAGGCGCTGAACGTTACAATTCACTATCATTTTTGCGTCGGATTCGAAAATCTAGACTCACAGGAGAACGACCATAAGGTGCCCGAGGCAGCAATAGACCCTTGGAGACAAGTCGGCTGGAGGCCGATGTATTGAATCTCGACATAATTTGAGTGTTCCATCGGCATTAGGAGGCCCTGAACGTTACAATTAACTATCATTTTTGCGTCGGATTCGATAATCTAAACTCACAGGAGAACGACCATAAGGTGCCCGAGGCAGCAATAGACCCTTGGAGACAAGTCGGCTGGAGGCCGATGTATTGAATCTCGACGCAATTTGAGTGTTCCATCGGCATTAGAAGGCCCTGAACGTTACAATTAACTATCATTTTTGCGTCGGATTCGAAAATCTAGACTCACAGGACAACGACCATAAGGTGCCCGAGGCAGCAATAGACCCTTGGAGACAAGTCGGCTGGATGCCGATGTATTGAATCTCGACGCAATTTGAGTGTTCCATCGGCATTAGGAGGCGCTGAACGTTACAATTCACTATCATTTTTGCGTCGGATTCGAAAATCTAGACTCACAGGACAACGACCATAAGGTGCCCGAGGCAGCAATAGACCCTTGGAGACAAGTCGGCTGGAGGACGATGTATTGGATCGCGAAGCAATTTGAGTCTTCTATCGTCATTAGGAGGCGCTGAACGTTACAATTCACTATCATTTTTGCGTCGGATTCGAAAATCTAGACTCACAGGAGAACGACCATAAGGTGCCCGAGGCAGCAATAGACCCTTGGAGACAAGTCGGCTGGAGGCCGATGTATTGAATCTCGACGCAATTTGAGTGTTCCATCGGCATTAGGAGGCCCTGAACGTTATAATTAACTATCATTTTTGCGTCGGATTCGATAATCTAAACTCACAGGAGAACGACCATAAGGTGCCCGAGGCAGCAATAGACCCTTGGAGACAAGTCGGCTGGAGGCCGATGTATTGAATCTCGACGCAATTTGAGTGTTCCATCGTCATTAGAAGGCCCTGAACGTTACAATTAACTATCATTTTTGCGTCGGATTCGAAAATCTAGACTCACAGGACAACGACCATAAGGTGCCAGAGGCAGCAGTAGACCCTTCGAGACAAGTCGGCTGGAGGCCGATGTATTGAATCTCGACATAATTTGAGTGTTCCATCGGCATTAGGAGGCCCTGAACGTTACAATTAACTATCATTTTTGCGTCGGATTCGATAATCTAAACTCACAGGAGAACGACCATAAGGTGCCCGAGGCAGCAATAGACCCTTGGAGACAAGTCGGCTGGAGGCCGATGTATTGAATCTCGACGCAATTTGAGTGTTCCATCGGCATTAGAAGGCCCTGAACGTTACAATTAACTATCATTTTCGCGTCGGATTCGAAAATCTAGACTCACAGGACAACGACCATAAGGTGCCCGAGGCAGCAATAGACCCTTGGAGACAAGTCGGCTGGAGGCCGATGTATTGAATCTCGACGCAATTTGGGTGTTCCATCGGCATTAGGAGGCGCTGAACGTTACAATTCACTATCATTTTTGCGTCGGATTCGAAAATCTAGACTCACAGGAGAAGGATCATATTGTGCCCGAGACAACAATATCCCCTTGGAGACAAGTCGGCTGGAGGACGATGTATTGAATCTCGACGCAATTTGAGTGTCCCATCGTCATTAGAAGGCCCTGAACGTTACAATTAACTATCATTTTTCCGTCGGATTCGAAAATCTAGACTCACAGGAGAACGACCATAAGGTGCCCGAGGCAGCAATAGACCCTTGGAGACAAGTCGGCTGGAGGACGATGTATTGGATCGCGACGCAATTTGAGTGTTCCATCGTCATTACAAGGCCCTGAACGTTACAATTAACTATCATTTTTGCGTCGGATTCGAAAATCTAGACTCACAGGAGAACGACCATAAGGTGCCCGAGGCAGCCATAGACCCTTGGAGACAAGTCGGCTGGAGGACGATGTATTGGATCGCGACGCAATTTGAGTCTTCTATCGTCATTAGGAGGCGCTGAACGTTACAATTCACTATCATTTTTGCGTCGGATTCGAAAATCTATACTCACAGGAGAAGGAGCATGTGGTGCCCGAGGCAGCGATATCCCCTTGGAGACAAGTAGGCTGGAGGCCGATGTATTGAATCTCGACGCAATTTGAGTGTTCCATCGGCATTAGAAGGCCCTGAACGTTACAATTAACTATCATTTTTGCGTCGGATTCGAAAATCTAGACTCACAGGACAACGACCATAAGGTGCCCGAGGCAGCAATAGACCCTTGGAGACAAGTCGGCTGGAGGCCGATGTATTGAATCTCGACGCAATTTGAGTGTTCCATCGGCATTAGGAGGCGCTGAACGTTACAATTCACTATCATTTTTGCGTCGGATTCGAAAATCTAGACTCACAGGACAACGACCATAAGGTGCCCGAGGCAGCAATAGACCCTTGGAGACAAGTCGGCTGGAGGACGATGTATTGGATCGCGACGCAATTTGAGTCTTCTATCGTCATTAGGAGGCGCTGAACGTTACAATTCACTATCATTTTTGCGTCGGATTCGAAAATCTAGACTCACAGGAGAACGACCATAAGGTGCCCGAGGCAGCAATAGACCCTTGGAGACAAGTCGGCTGGAGGCCGATGTATTGAATCTCGACGCAATTTGAGTGTTCCATCGTCATTAGAAGGCCCTGAACGTTACAATTAACTATCATTTTTGCGTCGGATTCGAAAATCTAGACTCACAGGACAACGACCATAAGGTGCCCGAGGCAGCAATAGACCCTTGGAGACAAGTCGGCTGGAGGCCGATGTATTGAATCTCGACATAATTTGAGTGTTCCATCGGCATTAGGAGGCCCTGAACGTTACAATTAACTATCATTTTTGCGTCGGATTCGATAATCTAAACTCACAGGAGAACGACCATAAGGTGCCCGAGGCAGCAATAGACCCTTGGAGACAAGTCGGCTGGAGGCCGATGTATTGAATCTCGACGCAATTTGAGTGTTCCATCGTCATTAGAAGGCCCTGAACGTTACAATTAACTATCATTTTTGCGTCGGATTCGAAAATCTAGACTCACAGGACAACGACCATAAGGTGCCCGAGGCAGCAATAGACCCTTGGAGACAAGTCGGCTGGAGGCCGATGTATTGAATCTCGACGCAATTTGAGTGTTCCATCGGCATTAGGAGGCGCTGAACGTTACAATTCACTATCATTTTTGCGTCGGATTCGAAAATCTAGACTCACAGGAGAAGGATCATATTGTGCCCGAGACAGCAATATCCCCTTGGAGACAAGTCGGCTGGAGGACGATGTATTGAATCTCGACGCAATTTGAGTGTCCCATCGTCATTAGAAGGCCCTGAACGTTACAATTAACTATCATTTTTGCGTCGGATTCGATAATCTAAACTCACAGGAGAACGACCATAAGGTGCCCGAGGCAGCAATAGACCCTTGGAGACAAGTCGGCTGGAGGACGATGTATTGGATCGCGACGCAATTTGAGTGTTCCATCGTCATTACAAGGCCCTGAACGTTACAATTAACTATCATTTTTGCGTCGGATTCGAAAATCTAGACTCACAGGACAACGACCATAAGGTGCCCGAGGCAGCAATAGACCCTTGGAGACAAGTCGGCTGGAGGCCGATGTATTGAATCTCGACATAATTTGAGTGTTCCATCGGCATTAGGAGGCCCTGAACGTTACAATTAACTATCATTTTTGCGTCGGATTCGATAATCTAAACTCACAGGAGAACGACCATAGGGTGCCCGAGGCAGCAATAGACCCTTGGAGACAAGTCGGCTGGAGGCCGATGTATTGAATCTCGACGCAATTTGAGTGTTCCATCGGCATTAGAAGGCCCTGAACGTTACAATTAACTATCATTTTTGCGTCGGATTCGAAAATCTAGACTCACAGGACAACGACCATAAGGTGCCCGAGGCAGCAATAGACCCTTGGAGACAAGTCGGCTGGAGGCCGATGTATTGAATCTCGACGCAATTTGAGTGTTCCATCGGCATTAGGAGGCGCTGAACGTTACAATTCACTATCATTTTTGCGTCGGATTCGAAAATCTAGACTCACAGGACAACGACCATAAGGTGCCCGAGGCAGCAATAGACCCTTGGAGACAAGTCGGCTGGAGGACGATGTATTGGATCGCGACGCAATTTGAGTCTTCTATCGTCATTAGGAGGCGCTGAACGTTACAATTCACTATCATTTTTGCGTCGGATTCGAAAATCTAGACTCACAGGAGAACGACCATAAGGTGCCCGAGGCAGCAATAGACCCTTGGAGACAAGTCGGCTGGAGGCCGATGTATTGAATCTCGACGCAATTTGAGTGTTCCATCGGCATTAGGAGGCCCTGAACGTTATAATTAACTATCATTTTTGCGTCGGATTCGATAATCTAAACTCACAGGAGAACGACCATAAGGTGCCCGAGGCAGCAATAGACCCTTGGAGACAAGTCGGCTGGAGGCCGATGTATTGAATCTCGACGCAATTTGAGTGTTCCATCGTCATTAGAAGGCCCTGAACGTTACAATTAACTATCATTTTTTCGTCGGATTCGAAAATCTAGACTCACAGGACAACGATCATAAGGTGCCCGAGGCAGCAATAGACCCTTGGAGACAAGTCGGCTGGAGGCCGATGTATTGAATCTCGACATAATTTGAGTGTTCCATCGGCATTAGGAGGCCCTGAACGTTACAATTAACTATCATTTTTGCGTCGGATTCGATAATCTAAACTCACAGGAGAACGACCATAAGGTGCCCGAGGCAGCAATAGACCCTTGGAGACAAGTCGGCTGGAGGCCGATGTATTGAATCTCGACGCAATTTGAGTGTTCCATCGGCATTAGAAGGCCCTGAACGTTACAATTAACTATCATTTTTGCGTCGGATTCGAAAATCTAGACTCACAGGACAACGACCATAAGGTGCCCGAGGCAGCAATAGACCCTTGGAGACAAGTCGGCTGGAGGCCGATGTATTGAATCTCGACGCAATTTGAGTGTTCCATCGGCATTAGGAGGCGCTGAACGTTACAGTTCACTATCATTTTTGCGTCGGATTCGAAAATCTAGACTCACAGGAGAAGGATCATATTGTGCCCGAGACAACAATATTCCCTTGGAGACAAGTCGGCTGGAGGACGATGTATTGAATCTCGACGCAATTTGAGTGTCCCATCGTCATTAGAAGGCCCTGAACGTTACAATTAACTATCATTTTTGCGTCGGATTCGATAATCTAAACTCACAGGAGAACGACCATAAGGTGCCCGAGGCAGCAATAGACCCTTGGAGACAAGTCGGCTGGAGGACGATGTATTGGATCGCGACGCAATTTGAGTGTTCCACCGTCATTACAAGGCCCTGAACGTTACAATTAACTATCATTTTTGCGTCGGATTCGAAAATCTAGACTCACAGGAGAACGACCATAAGGTGCCCGAGGCAGCCATAGACCCTTGGAGACAAGTCGGCTGGAGGACGATGTATTGGATCGCGACGCAATTTGAGTCTTCTATCGTCATTAGGAGGCGCTGAACGTTACAATTCACTATCATTTTTGCGTCGGATTCGAAAATCTATACTCACAGGAGAAGGAGCATGTGGTGCCCGAGGCAGCGATATCCCCTTGGAGACAAGTAGGCTGGAGGCCGTGTATTGAATCTCGACGCAATTTGAGTGTTCCATCGTCATTAGAAGGCCCTGAACGTTACAATTAACTATCATTTTTGCGTCGGATTCGAAAATCTAGACTCACAGGACAACGACCATAAGGTGCCCGAGGCAGCAATAGACCCTTGGAGACAAGTCGGCTGGAGGCCGGTGTATTGAATCTCGACATAATTTGAGTGTTCCATCGGCATTAGGAGGCCCTGAACGTTACAATTAACTATCATTTTTGCGTCGGATTCGATAATCTAAACTCACAGGAGAACGACCATAAGGTGCCCGAGGCAGCAATATACCCTTGGAGACAAGTCGGCTGGAGGCCGATGTATTGAATCTCGACGCAATTTGAGTGTTCCATCGGCATTAGAAGGCCCTGAACGTTACAATTAACTATCATTTTTGCGTCGGATTCGAAAATCTAGACTCACAGGACAACGACCATAAGGTGCCCGAGGCAGCAATAGACCCTTGGAGACAAGTCGGCTGGAGGCCGATTTATTGAATCTCGACGCAATTTGAGTGTTCCATCGGCATTAGGAGGCGCTGAACGTTACAATTCACTATCATTTTTGCGTCGGATTCGAAAATCTAGACTCACAGGACATCGACCATAAGGTGCCCGAGGCAGCAATAGACCCTTGGAGACAAGTCGGCTGGAGGACGATGTATTGGATCGCGACGCAATTTGAGTCTTCTATCGTCATTAGGAGGCGCTGAACGTTACAATTCACTATCATTTTTGCGTCGGATTCGAAAATCTAGACTCACAGGAGAACGACCATAAGGTGCCCGAGGCAGCAATAGACCCTTGGAGACAAGTCGGCTGGAGGCCGATGTATTGAATCTCGACGCAATTTGAGAGTTCCATCGGCATTAGGAGGCCCTGAACGTTATAATTAACTATCATTTTTGCGTCGGATTCGATAATCTAAACTCACAGGAGAACGACCATAAGGTGCCCGAGGCAGCAATAGACCCTTGGAGACAAGTCGGCTGGAGGCCGATGTATTGAATCTCGACGCAATTTGAGTGTTCCATCGTCATTAGAAGGCCCTGAACGTTACAATTAACTATCATTTTTGCGTCGGATTCGAAAATCTAGACTCACAGGACAACGACCATAAGGTGCCCGAGGCAGCAATAGACCCTTGGAGACAAGTCGGCTGGAGGCCGATGTATTGAATCTCGACGCAATTTGAGTGTTCCATCGGCATTAGGAGGCGCTGAACGTTACAATTCACTATCATTTTTGCGTCGGATTCGAAAATCTAGACTCACAGGAGAAGGATCATATTGTGCCCGAGACAGCAATATCCCCTTGGAGACAAGTCGGCTGGAGGACGATGTATTGAATCTCGACGCAATTTGAGTGTCCCATCGTCATTAGAAGGCCCTGAACGTTACAATTAACTATCATTTTTGCGTCGGATTCGATAATCTAAACTCACAGGAGAACGACCATAAGGTGCCCGAGGCAGCAATAGACCCTTGGAGACAAGTCGGCTGGAGGACGATGTATTGGATCGCGACGCAATTTGAGTGTTCCATCGTCATTACAAGGCCCTGAACGTTACAATTAACTATCATTTTTGCGTCGGATTCGAAAATCTAGACTCACAGGACAACGACCATAAGGTGCCCGAGGCAGCAATAGACCCTTGGAGACAAGTCGGCTGGAGGCCGATGTATTGAATCTCGACATAATTTGAGTGTTCCATCGGCATTAGGAGGCCCTGAACGTTACAATTAACTATCATTTTTGCGTCGGATTCGATAATCTAAACTCACAGGAGAACGACCATAAGGTGCCCGAGGCAGCAATAGACCCTTGGAGACAAGTCGGCTGGAGGCCGATGTATTGAATCTCGACGCAATTTGAGTGTTCCATCGGCATTAGAAGGCCCTGAACGTTACAATTAACTATCATTTTTGCGTCGGATTCGAAAATCTAGACTCACAGGACAACGACCATAAGGTGCCCGAGGCAGCAATAGACCCTTGGAGACAAGTCGGCTGGAGGCCGATGTATTGAATCTCGACGCAATTTGAGTGTTCCATCGGCATTAGGAGGCGCTGAACGTTACAATTCACTATCATTTTTGCGTCGGATTCGAAAATCTAGACTCACAGGACAACGACCATAAGGTGCCCGAGGCAGCAATAGACCCTTGGAGACAAGTCGGCTGGAGGACGATGTATTGGATCGCGACGCAATTTGAGTCTTCTATCGTCATTAGGAGGCGCTGAAGGTTACAATTCACTATCATTTTTGCGTCGGATTCGAAAATCTAGACTCACAGGAGAAGGACCATGTGGTGCCCGAGGCAGCGATATCCCCTTGGAGACAAGTAGGCTGGAGGCCGATGTATTGAATCTCGACGCAATTTGAGTGGTCCATCGTCATTAGAAGGTCCTGAACGTTACAATTAACTATCATTTTTGCGTCGGATTCGAAAATCTAGACTCACAGGACAACGACCATAAGGTGCCCGAGGCAGCAATAGACCCTTGGAGACAAGTCGGCTGGAGGCCGATGTATTGAATCTCGACGCAATTTGAGTGTTCCATCGGCATTAGGAGGCCCTGAACGTTACAATTAACTATTATTTTTGCGTCGGATTCGAAAATCTAGACTCACAGGAGAACGACCATAAGGTGCCCGAGGCAGCAATAGACCCTTGGAGACAAGTCGGCTGGAGGACGATGTATTGGATCGCGACGCAATTTGAGTCTTCTATCGTCATTAGGAGGCGCTGAACGTTACAATTCACTATCATTTTTGCGTCGGATTCGAAAATCTAGACTCACAGGACAACGACCATAAGGTGCCCGAGGCAGCAATAGACCCTTGGAGACAAGTCGGCTGGAGGCCGATGTATTGAATCTCGATGCAATTTGAGTGTTCCATCGTCATTAGAAGGCCCTGAACGTTACAATTAACTATCATTTTTGCGTCGGATTCGAAAATCTAGACTCACAGGAGAACGACCATAAGGTGCCCGAGGCAGCAATAGACCCTTGGAGACAAGTCGGCTGGAGGCCGATGTATTGAATCTCGACGCAATTTGAGTGTTCCATCGTCATTACAAGGCCCTGAACGTTACAATTAACTATCATTTTTGCGTCGGATTCGAAAATCTAGACTCACAGGACAACGACCATAAGGTGCCCGAGGCAGCAATAGACCCTTGGAGACAAGTCGGCTGGAGGCCGATGTATTGAATCTCGACGCAATTTGAGTGTTCCATCGTCATTACAAGGCCCTGAACGTTACAATTAACTATCATTTTTGCGTCGGATTCGAAAATCTAGACTCACAGGAGAACGACCATAAGGTGCCCGAGGCAGCAATAGACCCTTGGAGACAAGTCGGCTGGAGGACAAAGTATTGAATCTCGACGCAATTTGAGTGTTTTTATCGTCATTAGAAGGCCCTGAACGTTACAATTAACTATCATTTTTGCGTCGGATTCGAAAATCTAGACTCACAGGACAACGACCATAAGGTGCCCGAGGCAGCAATAGACCCTTGGAGACAAGTCGGCTGGAGGCCGATGTATTGAATCTCGACGCAATTTGAGTGTTCCATCGTCATTACAAGGCCCTGAACGTTACAATTAACTATCATTTTGCGTCGGATTCGAAAATCTAGACTCACAGGAGAACGACCATAAGGTGCCCGAGGCAGCAATAGACCCTCGGAGACAAGTCGGCTGGAGGACGATGTATTGGATCGCGACGCAATTTGAGTCTTCTATCGTCATTAGGAGGCGCTGAACGTTACAATTAACTATCATTTTTGCGTCGGATTCGAAAATCTAGACTCACAGGACAAACGACCATAAGGTGCCCGAGGCAAGCAATAGGACCCTTGGAGACAAGTCGGCTGGAGGCCGATGTATTGAATGTCGATGCAATTGGTGTGTTCCATCGTCATTAGAAGGCCCTGAACGTTACAATTAACTATCATTTTTGCGTCGGATTCGAAAATCTAGACTCACAGGAGAACGACCATAAGGTGCCCGAGGCAGCAATAGACCCTTGGAGACAAGTCGGCTGGAGGCCGATGTATTGAATCTCGACGCAATTTGAGTGTTCCATCGTCATTACAAGGCCCTGAACGTTACAATTAACTATCATTTTTGCGTCGATTCGAAAATCTAGACTCACTGGAGAACGACCATAAGGTGCCCGAGGCAGCAATAGACCCTTGGAGACAAGTCGGCTGGAGGACGATGTATTGGATCGCGACGCAATTTGAGTCTTCTATCGTCATTAGAGGCGCTGAACGTTACAATTCACTGTCATTTTTGCGTCGGATTCGAAAATCTAGACTCACAGGAGAAGGACCATGTGGTGCCCGAGGCAGCGATATCCCCTTGGAGACAAGTAGGCTGGAGGCCGATGTATTGAATCTCGACGCAATTTGAGTGTTCCATCGTCATTAGAAGGACCTGAACGTTACAATTAACAATCATTTTTGCGTCGGATTCGAAAATCTAGACTCACAGGACAACGACCATAAGGTGCCCGAGGCAGCAATAGACCCTTGGAGACAAGTCGGCTGGAGGCCGATGTATTGAATCTCGACGCAATTTGAGTGTTCCATCGGCATTAGGAGGCCCTGAACGTTACAATTAACTATTATTTTTGCGTCGGATTCGAAAATCTAGACTCACAGGAGAACGACCATAAGGTGCCCGAGGCAGCAATAGACCCTTGGAGACAAGTCGGCTGGAGGACGATGTATTGGATCGCGACGCAATTTGAGTCTTCTATCGTCATTAGGAGGCGCTGAACGTTACAATTCACTATCATTTTTGCGTCGGATTCGAAAATCTAGACTCACAGGACAACGACCATAAGGTGCCCGAGACAGCAATAGACCCTTGGAGACAAGTCGGCTGGAGGCCGATGTATTCAATCTCGATGCAATTTGAGTGTTCCATCGTCATTACAAGGCCCTGAACGTTACAATTAACTATCATTTTTGCGTCGGATTCGAAAATCTAGACTCACAGGAGAACGACCATAAGGTGCCCGAGGCAGCAATAGCCCCTTGGAGACAAGTCGGCTGGAGGACGATGTATTGGATCGCGACGCAATTTGAGTCTTCTATCGTCATTAGGAGGCGCTGAACGTTACAATTCATTATCATTTTTGCGTCGGATTCGAAAATCTATACTCACAGGAGAAGGACCATGTGGTGCCCGAGGCAGCGATATCCCCTTGGAGACAAGTAGGCTGGAGGCCGATGTATTGAATCTCGACGCAATTTGAGTGTTCCATCGTCATTAGAAGGCCCTGAACGTTACAATTAACTATCATTTTTGCGTCGGATTCGAAAATCTAGACTCACAGGACAACGACCATAAGGTGCCCGAGGCAGCAATAGACCCTTGGAGACAAGTCGGCTGGAGGCCGATGTATTGAATCTCGACGCAATTTGAGTGTTCCCTCGGCATTAGGAGGCCCTGAACGTTATAATTAACGATCATTTTATCGTCGGATTCGATAATCTAAACTCACAGGAGAACGACCATAAGGTGCCCGAGGCAGCAATAGACCCTTGGAGACAAGTCGGCTGGAGGCCGATGTATTGAATCTCGACGCAATTTGAGTGTTCCATCGGCATTAGGAGGCCCTGAACGTTACAATTAACTATCATTTTTGCGTCGGGTTCGAAAATCTAGACTCACAGGAGAACGACCATAAGGTGCCCGAGGCAGCAATAGACCCTTGGAGACAAGTTGGCTGGAAGCCGATGTATTGAATCTCGACGCAATTTGAGTGTTCCATCGGCATTAGGAGGCACTGAACGTTACAATTAACTATCATTTTTGCGTCGGATTCGAAAATCTAGACTCACAGGAGAAGGAGCATGTGGTGCCCGAGGCAGCAATAGACCCTTGGAGACAAGTCGGCTGGTGGACGATGTATTGGATCGCGACGCAATTTGAGTCTTCTATCGTCATTAGGAGGCGCTGAACGTTACAATTCACTATCATTTTTGCGTCGGATTCGAAAATCTAGACTCACAGGAGAAGGAGCATGTGGTGCCCGAGGCAGCGATATCCCCTTGGAGACAAGTAGGCTGGAGGCCGATGTATTGAATCTCGACGCAATTTGAGTGTTCCATCGGCATTAGGAGGCCCTGAACGTTATAATTAACTATCATTATTGCGTCGGATTCGATAATCTAAACTCACAGGAGAACGACCATAAGGTGCCCGAGGCAGCAATAGACCCTTGGAGACAAGTCGGCTGGAGGCCGATGTATTAAATCTCGACGCAATTTGAGTGTTCCATCGGCATTAGGAGGCCCTGAACGTTACAATTAACTATCATTTTTGCGTCGGGTTCGAAAATCTAGACTCACAGGAGAACGACCATAAGGTGCCCGAGGCAGCAATAGACCCTTGGAGACAAGTTGGCTGGAGGGAGATGTATTGAATCTCGACGCAATTTGAGTGTTCCATCGGCATTAGGAGGCACTGAACGTTACAATTAACTATCATTTTTGCGTCGGATTCGAAAATCTAGACTCACAGGAGAACGACCATAAGGTGCTCGAGGCAGCAATAGACCCTTGGAGACAAGTCGGCTGGTGGACGATGTATTGGATCGCGACGCAATTTGAGTCTTCTATCGTCATTAGGAGGCGCTGAACGTTACAATTCACTATCATTTTTGCGTCGGATTCGAAAATCTAGACTCACAGGAGAAGGACCATGTGGTGCCCGAGGCAGCGATATCCCCTTGGAGACAAGTAGGCTGGAGGCCGATGTATTGAATCTCGACGCAATTTGAGTGTTCCATCGGCATTAGGAGGCCCTGAACGTTATAATTAACTATCATTATTGCGTCGGATTCGATAATCTAAACTCACAGGAGAACGACCATAAGGTGCCCGAGGCAGCAATAGACCCTTGGAGACAAGTCGGCTGGAGGACGATGTATTAAATCTCGACGCAATTTCAGTGTTCCATCGGCATTAGGAGGCCCTGAACGTTACAATTAACTATCATTTTTGCGTCGGGTTCGAAAATCTAGACTCACAGGAGAACGACCATAAGGTGCCCGAGGCAGCAATAGACCCTTGGAGACAATTCGGCTGGAGGACGATGTATTGAATCTCGACGCAATTTGAGTGTTCCATCGTCATTAGAAGGCCCTGAACGTTACAATTAACTATCATTTTTGCGTCGGATTCGAAAATCTAGACTCACAGGAGAACGACCATAAGGAGCCCGAGGCAGCAATAGACCCTTGGAGACAAGTCGGCTGGAGGACGATGTATTGGATCGCGACGCAATTTGAGTCTTCTATCGTCATTAGGAGGCGCTGAACGTTACAATTCACTATCATTTTTGCGTCGGATTCGAAAATCTAGACTCACAGGAGAAGGACCATGTGGTGCCCGAGGCAGCGGTATCCCCTTGGAGACAAGTAGGCTGGAGGCCGATGTATTGAATCTCGACGCAATTTGAGTGTTCCATCGTCATTAGAAGGCCCTGAACGTTACAATTAACTATCATTTTTGCGTCGGATTCGAAAATCTAGACTCACAGGACAACGACCATAAGGTGCCCGAGGCAGCAATAGACCCTTGGAGACAAGTCGGCTGGAGGCCGATGTATTGAATCTCGACATAATTTGAGTGTTCCATCGGCATTAGGAGGCCCTGAACGTTATAATTAACTATCATTTTTGCGTCGGATTCGATAATCTAAACTCACAGGAGAACTACCATAAGGTGCCCGAGGCAGCAATAGACCCTTGGAGACAAGTCGGCTGGAGGCCGATGTATTGAATCTCGACGCAATTTGAGTGTTCCATCGTCATTACAAGGCCCTGAACGTTACAATTAACTATCATTTTTCCGTCGGATTCGAAAATCTAGACTAACAGGAGAACGACCATAAGGTGCCCGATGCAGCAATAGACCCTTGGAGACAAGTCGGCTGGAGGCCGATGTATTGAATCTCGACGCAATTTGAGTGTTCCATCGGCATTAGGAGGCCCTGAACGTTACAATTAACTATCATTTTTGCGTCGGGTTCGAAAATCTAGACTCACAGGAGAACGACCATAAGGTGCCCGAGGCAGCAATAGACCCTTGGAGACAAGTCGGCTGGAGGACGATGTATTGAATCTCGACGCAATTTGAGAGTTCCATCGTCATTAGGCGGCCCTGAACGTTACAATTAACTATCATTTTTGCGTCGGATTCGAAAATCTAGAATTACAAGAGAACGACAATAAAGTGCCCGAGGCAGCATTAGATCCTTGGAGACAAGTCGGCTGGAGGACGATGTATTGTATCTCGACGCAATTTGAGTGTTCCATCGTCATTACAAGGCCCTGAACGTTACAATTAACTATCATTTTTGCGTCGGATTCGATAATCTAAACTCACAGGAGAACGACCATAAGGTGCCCGAGGCAGCAATAGACCCTTGGAGACAAGTCGGCTGGAGGCCGATGTATTGAATCTCGACGCAATTTGAGTGTTCCATCGGCATTAGGAGGCCCTGAACGTTACAATTAACTATCATTTTTGCGTCGGGTTCGAAAATCTAGACTCACAGGAGAACGACCATAAGGTGCCCGAGGCAGCAATAGACCCTTGGAGACAAGTTGGCTGGAGGCCGATGTATTGAATCTCGACGCAATTTGAGTGTTCCATCGGCATTAGGAGGCACTGAACGTTACAATTAACTATCATTTTTGCGTCGGATTCGAAAATCTAGACTCACAGGAGAACGACCATAAGGTGCCCGAGGCAGCAATAGACCCTTGGAGATAAGGCGGCTGGTGGACGATGTATTGGATCGCGACGCAATTTGAGTCTTCTATCGTCATTAGGAGGCGCTGAACGTTACAATTCACTATCATTTTTGCGTCGGATTCGAAAATCTAGACTCACAGGAGAAGGACCATGTGGTGCCCGAGGCAGCGATATCCCCTTGGAGACAAGTAGGCTGGAGGCCGATGTATTGAATCTCGACGCAATTTGAGTTTTCCATCGGCATTAGGAGGCCCTGAACGTTATAATTAACTATCATTATTGCGTCGGATTCGATAATCTAAACTCACAGGAGAACGACCATAAGGTGCCCGAGGCAGCAATAGACCCTTGGAGACAAGTCGGCTGGAGGCCGATGTATTAAATCTCGACGCAATTTGAGTGTTCCATCGGCATTAGGAGGCCCTGAATGTTACAATTAACTATCATTTTTGCGTCGGGTTCGAAAATCTAGACTCACAGGAGAACGACCATAAGGTGCCCGAGGCAGCGATATCCCCTTGGAGACAAGTAGGCTGGAGGCCGATGTATTGAATCTCGACGCAATTTGAGTGTTCCATCGTCATTAGAAGGCCCTGAACGTTACAATTAACTATCATTTTTGCCTCGGATTCGAAAATCTAGACTCACAGGACAACGACCATAAGGTGCCCGAGGCAGCAATAGACCCTTGGAGACAAGTCGGCTGGAGGCCGATGTATTGAATCTCGACGCAATTTGAGTGTTCCCTCGGCATTAGGAGGCCCTGAACGTTATAATTAACGATCATTTTATCGTCGGATTCGATAATCTAAACTCACAGGAGAACGACCATAAGGTGCCCGAGGCAGCAATAGACCCTTGGAGACAAGTCGGCTGGAGGCCGATGTATTGAATCTCGACGCAATTTGAGTGTTCCATCGGCATTAGGAGGCCCTGAACGTTACAATTAACTATCATTTTTGCGTCGGGTTCGAAAATCTAGACTCACAGGAGAACGACCATAAGGTGCCCGAGGCAGCAATAGACCCTTGGAGACAAGTTGGCTGGAAGCCGATGTATTGAATCTCGACGCAATTTGAGTGTTCCATCGGCATTAGGAGGCACTGAACGTTACAATTAACTATCATTTTTGCGTCGGATTCGAAAATCTAGACTCACAGGAGAACGACCATAAGGTGCCCGAGGCAGCAATAGACCCTTGGAGACAAGTCGGCCGGTGGACGATGTATTGGATCGCGACGCAATTTGAGTCTTCTATCGTCATTAGGAGGCGCTGAACGTTACAATTCACTATCATTTTTGCGTCGGATTCGAAAATCTAGACTCACAGGAGAAGGAGCATGTGGTGCCCGAGGCAGCGATATCCCCTTGGAGACAAGTAGGCTGGAGGCCGATGTATTGAATCTCGACGCAATTTGAGTGTTCCATCGGCATTAGGAGGCCCTGAACGTTATAATTAACTATCATTATTGCGTCGGATTCGGTAATCTAAACTCACAGGAGAACGACCATAAGGTGCCCGAGGCAGCAATAGACCCTTGGAGACAAGTCGGCTGGAGGCCGATGTATTAAATCTCGACGCAATTTGAGTGTTCCATCGGCATTAGGAGGCCCTGAACGTTACAATTAACTATCATTTTTGCGTCGGGTTCGAAAATCTAGACTCACAGGAGAACGACCATAAGGTGCCCGAGGCAGCAATAGACCCTTGGAGACAAGTTGGCTGGAGGGAGATGTATTGAATCTCGACGCAATTTGAGTGTTCCATCGGCATTAGGAGGCACTGAACGTTACAATTAACTATCATTTTTGCGTCGGATTCGAAAATCTAGACTCACAGGAGAACGACCATAAGGTGCCCGAGGCAGCAATAGACCCTTGGAGACAAGTCGGCCGGTGGACGATGTATTGGATCGCGACGCAATTTGAGTCTTCTATCGTCATTAGGAGGCGCTGAACGTTACAATTCACTATCATTTTTGCGTCGGATTCGAAAATCTAGACTCACAGGAGAAGGACCATGTGGTGCCCGAGGCAGCGATATCCCCTTGGAGACAAGTAGGCTGGAGGCCGATGTATTGAATCTCGACGCAATTTGAGTGTTCCATCGGCGTTAGGAGGCCCTGAACGTTATAATTAACTATCATTATTGCGTCGGATTCGATAATCTAAACTCACAGGAGAACGACCATAAGGTGCCCGAGGCAGCAATAGACCCTTGGAGACAAGTCGGCTGGAGGCCGATGTATTAAATCTCGACGCAATTTGAGTGTTCCATCGGCATTAGGAGGCCCTGAACGTTACAATTAACTATCATTTTTGCGTCGGGTTCGAAAATCTAGACTCACAGGAGAACGACCATAAGGTGCCCGAGGCAGCAATAGACCCTTGGAGACAATTCGGCTGGAGGACGATGTATTGAATCTCGACGCAATTTGAGTGTTCCATCGTCATTAGAAGGCCCTGAACGTTACAATTAACTATCATTTTTGCGTCGGATTCGAAAATCTAGACTCACAGGAGAACGACCATAAGGAGCCCGAGGCAGCAATAGACCCTTGGAGACAAGTCGGCTGGAGGACGATGTATTGGATCGCGACGCAATTTGAGTCTTCTATCGTCATTAGGAGGCGCTGAACGTTACAATTCACTATCATTTTTGCGTCGGATTCGAAAATCTAGACTCACAGGAGAAGGACCATGTGGTGCCCGAGGCAGCGGTATCCCCTTGGAGACAAGTAGGCTGGAGGCCGATGTATTGAATCTCGACGCAATTTGAGTGTTCCATCGTCATTAGAAGGCCCTGAACGTTACAATTAACTATCATTTTTGCGTCGGATTCGAAAATCTAGACTCACAGGACAACGACCATAAGGTGCCCGAGGCAGCAATAGACCCTTGGAGACAAGTCGGCTGGAGGCCGATGTATTGAATCTCGACATAATTTGAGTGTTCCATCGGCATTAGGAGGCCCTGAACGTTATAATTAACTATCATTTTTGCGTCGGATTCGATAATCTAAACTCACAGGAGAACGACCATAAGGTGCCCGAGGCAGCAATAGACCCTTGGAGACAAGTCGGCTGGAGGCCGATGTATTGAATCTCGACGCAATTTGAGTGTTCCATCGTCATTACAAGGCCCTGAACGTTACAATTAACTATCATTTTTCCGTCGGATTCGAAAATCTAGACTAACAGGAGAACGACCATAAGGTGCCCGATGCAGCAATAGACCCTTGGAGACAAGTCGGCTGGAGGCCGATGTATTGAATCTCGACGCAATTTGAGTGTTCCATCGGCATTAGGAGGCCCTGAACGTTACAATTAACTATCATTTTTGCGTCGGGTTCGAAAATCTAGACTCACAGGAGAACGACCATAAGGTGCCCGAGGCAGCAATAGACCCTTGGAGACAAGTCGGCTGGAGGACGATGTATTGAATCTCGACGCAATTTGAGAGTTCCATCGTCATTAGGCGGCCCTGAACGTTACAATTAACTATCATTTTTGCGTCGGATTCGAAAATCTAGAATTACAAGAGAACGACAATAAAGTGCCCGAGGCAGCATTAGATCCTTGGAGACAAGTCGGCTGGAGGACGATGTATTGTATCTCGACGCAATTTGAGTGTTCCATCGTCATTACAAGGCCCTGAACGTTACAATTAACTATCATTTTTGCGTCGGATTCGATAATCTAAACTCACAGGAGAACGACCATAAGGTGCCCGAGGCAGCAATAGACCCTTGGAGACAAGTCGGCTGGAGGCCGATGTATTGAATCTCGACGCAATTTGAGTGTTCCATCGGCATTAGGAGGCCCTGAACGTTACAATTAACTATCATTTTTGCGTCGGGTTCGAAAATCTAGACTCACAGGAGAACGACCATAAGGTGCCCGAGGCAGCAATAGACCCTTGGAGACAAGTTGGCTGGAGGCCGATGTATTGAATCTCGACGCAATTTGAGTGTTCCATCGGCATTAGGAGGCACTGAACGTTACAATTAACTATCATTTTTGCGTCGGATTCGAAAATCTAGACTCACAGGAGAACGACCATAAGGTGCCCGAGGCAGCAATAGACCCTTGGAGATAAGGCGGCTGGTGGACGATGTATTGGATCGCGACGCAATTTGAGTCTTCTATCGTCATTAGGAGGCGCTGAACGTTACAATTCACTATCATTTTTGCGTCGGATTCGAAAATCTAGACTCACAGGAGAAGGACCATGTGGTGCCCGAGGCAGCGATATCCCCTTGGAGACAAGTAGGCTGGAGGCCGATGTATTGAATCTCGACGCAATTTGAGTTTTCCATCGGCATTAGGAGGCCCTGAACGTTATAATTAACTATCATTATTGCGTCGGATTCGATAATCTAAACTCACAGGAGAACGACCATAAGGTGCCCGAGGCAGCAATAGACCCTTGGAGACAAGTCGGCTGGAGGCCGATGTATTAAATCTCGACGCAATTTGAGTGTTCCATCGGCATTAGGAGGCCCTGAACGTTACAATTAACTATCATTTTTGCGTCGGGTTCGAAAATCTAGACTCACAGGAGAACGACCATAAGGTGCCCGAGGCAGCGATATCCCCTTGGAGACAAGTAGGCTGGAGGCCGATGTATTGAATCTCGACGCAATTTGAGTGTTCCATCGTCATTAGAAGGCCCTGAACGTTACAATTAACTATCATTTTTGCCTCGGATTCGAAAATCTAGACTCACAGGACAACGACCATAAGGTGCCCGAGGCAGCAATAGACCCTTGGAGACAAGTCGGCTGGAGGCCGATGTATTGAATCTCGACGCAATTTGAGTGTTCCCTCGGCATTAGGAGGCCCTGAACGTTATAATTAACGATCATTTTATCGTCGGATTCGATAATCTAAACTCACAGGAGAACGACCATAAGGTGCCCGAGGCAGCAATAGACCCTTGGAGACAAGTCGGCTGGAGGCCGATGTATTGAATCTCGACGCAATTTGAGTGTTCCATCGGCATTAGGAGGCCCTGAACGTTACAATTAACTATCATTTTTGCGTCGGGTTCGAAAATCTAGACTCACAGGAGAACGACCATAAGGTGCCCGAGGCAGCAATAGACCCTTGGAGACAAGTTGGCTGGAAGCCGATGTATTGAATCTCGACGCAATTTGAGTGTTCCATCGGCATTAGGAGGCACTGAACGTTACAATTAACTATCATTTTTGCGTCGGATTCGAAAATCTAGACTCACAGGAGAACGACCATAAGGTGCCCGAGGCAGCAATAGACCCTTGGAGACAAGTCGGCTGGTGGACGATGTATTGGATCGCGACGCAATTTGAGTCTTCTATCGTCATTAGGAGGCGCTGAACGTTACAATTCACTATCATTTTTGCGTCGGATTCGAAAATCTAGACTCACAGGAGAAGGAGCA